>NC_053024.1:26094121-26394121 GCF_003073215.2 Triticum urartu
CTGCCCAGATATGTGGCAAGAAGCGACAGGACATTTGGAAACTTGGTATCCCCTTTCTTTGACTGCGATACTGTTAAACCCAATGTCCCGTAGCTCTCCAAATGCTTATCACCGGCATCAATTGTAGATGAGCAGCAGGTGGCGCGGCGCCACGGGCCCCTCCCCGAGCCCCCTATCCTCTTTCTGCGACAGCACCACCGTATTGACGGCCCGCTCTGTGAAGCGCTCGAAGACGACCCTGTTGACCCCCGCGGCGCGCCCGGTGTGCGGGCCGAGAGGCCTCGCGCCGTGCCTCCTTCTTCTCACCTTCTCTCGCAGTCACCCCTCCCCTCCACCCGCCGTCTCTCCATCTTCCCCACCCCCACATCGCGCGGTCGGCCGATCCGGCAGAATCAGCGCCTCTCCTGCTGGAGACTCCGTGCTCTGCTCGACCTCCTCCTGATGGTCGTGGATGGAGAGGACATGGACGTGCCGATCTTGGTCCGGTAAGAAGCACGACGCCTCTCTCCCGTGTGCTCTTGAGATGCAGATTGAAAGGCTCGAGGGATGTGGAGCTCCGATGGCTACGCGCACGGTGGTGGCAGTGTGGGGAGGAGCAACGGGCAACGAGGTGTGGGCCGAAGGAAAGGGCGCGGAAGAGCAGCAGCGTGGTGTGAGCCATGAGATTGGGGATGCCGGCGGCAGAAGAGATGGAGGAAAGGAGAGGTCTCTGTCTTCTGTCTTCTGGACAAAGGAAACGACCAATGGTGGGGCAGCGACGAAGCAAACAAAGGGGACAACAGTGCCATCGCCACCCCTACTGCCCACGTGGCACGCGCGAGCGAATGGCCTTGATGCGTACGTTAATGTGTTCGATGGCCAAATGCAATAATGCAGTGTATGGGTATAGTCGACGTGCCATGTTAGAACTAATCTTAATATTTGTATCAGCATGTTTATTTCGTTTAGGCATGTAATGTAGGTTCAGAAATTGTAGGTCGGCAAGGGTTCAGCGGAGGCGTGCGAAAAAGGCAAGATGCCAAGCTGCCGTGTGAGACGGCTGAGCACGGCGAGATGCCGATGGCAGCGAGAGGCTGCAAAGCTGCGCGAGGCGGCATGGCCGTGCGATACGGCAAGCGCTTGAGAGGTTGGAGCCGGACCGGCTAAGCACTTGCCCACTTGGTAGGAGCCAAGTGATTTGCTTAGTTTGTTAGCTGCATGAAACTAATTAGTTGTGTGGGCGTGCAAGCCGCTGGCAAGGTCATGTGCGGCCGTTAAGGGGTGCAGCGCAAGTGCGAGACTTGTGCATGTAGATAGGAATCAGTTAGCAGTCAGGTCGTCTCAGTTAGTGGCCGGTGTGGCGTGAGCAATGTTTTAAATAGCGGGCTATGGTATATAACGACGACCCTTAAAAACAGCTATAACTGGGCTATAGCAAACTATAGCAAGGTTATAGCGGCAAATTGTACATCAAATCATTTAGCGGCAACATGCTCAAACAGCTATAGTGGGGCTATAGTCGGCTATTTAAAACTATGGGCGTGAGTGCATGCATGCATGGATGTAGGTAGTGCGTTAGTGCATGGAGAAGTGTAGCCGCTGGATGCGTGCGTCTCTGACCCTATATAAGGGATGTAAACCGTGCTGTTTCTTTGAGCCAAGAGAATAGAAAGAGAAGATCAAGGCCGGCACTGTGAGGCTCCGGCCACCAAATTTCGTGCGCCTTCATTATTGTATATGTGAGCTGTGAGAGGCAGCCACCGAGGTAGAAGAACAAGAAGCGGCGCTGCGAGAGGGCGGCGCCAACATGCCACACGCTTGGTGGTGGACGAGACGAACACACAAGCATGCATCACTATTGCAATGTGAACTCTTCTTACCAAGTTGCGGTGCGAACTTGCAATGACCGCTTCATCCAAGCTGCTTCTTCCTCGTGAAGCCCCCACTGCTCCGCGTTTCTTGCATTTCTACTGTTTTTTCTGCGATTGAGACGAGGAAGATGGAGGGGGTGGTGGCGAGCGCGTTGACGGGAGCCATGAGGACGCTGCTGCCCAAGCTCGCCGCGTTGCTCGCGCCTGGCGAGCAAGTACAAGCTGTCCAGCGGCGTGCACAAGCAGATCGTCTCGTTGTGGAACGAGATGAGCACCATGAACGCCCTCCTCGTGAAGCTCTCTCGGGCGGCGGCGCTCGACGAGCAGCAGAGGGACTGGCGTGACAAGGTGCGCGAGCTCTCCTACAACATGGAGGACTGCGTCGACGTCTTCACCCATGAACTCAACGGCGGCGGCCATGGCGGCAAGGCCTGGCTTAAGCGCAGGCTCAGAAAGATCAAGACCCGCCACAAGATCGCCCGCCGCATCGAGGAGCTCAAGGCTCGGGCGCTAGAAGTAAGCAGCTGCCACAGTAGGAATAAGACTGATGAGTGCACCTTTTCTCCTGACTGCATCGCATCTCCTGGGGGCCTGGTGACTATTGACCCTCGAATGGAGGCACCCTATGTAGACGCCAACAGCCTCATAGGCATAGACGGCCCGACGGGAAGCTCATCAAGTTGCAAATCGCCTTAGAGTGGATCGCCTCCCTGAATAGCAGCGCCACTGCTGAAGCCTTCCTGACGCCGAAACTGATGACGTCGTCGGAGTCCATGGATTGATTATGCCTTTCGCTGGCAAGACCGACGGTGCACCCGCCCCGACGGCGAAAGTGTATTTGTTGTTTCCCGTACGCGATACGCGTTGTTCTTCCAGTCCGGACCCGACTCGTACGTACAAGGGCCACGACCGGCTGATGGAATTCAGTGTGTCTTACCGCGTAGAGAAAATTTCATATGGCCTTTCCCGGTGCTCCACGATGGACAGGTATTAACTATGCCACATAAGCAAAAAAATGACATGGCATAACAATTAAGAAGGAGAGAGAGAGCACTTTGATGATGCGAGGAAGAACCAATAACAAGCACGTGAATCTAGGCAAACCATTTAAATTAAAGAAGAATGACCAATGCATGAAAGAGTTTAGAGCAACTCCAACCAGCCGACCCAAATGGACGTCCCCGTCTACCCGTCCGTGTTCATTTTTTCAATTAGATCGGCCGGTGCGTCCAACGGTAGCCGACCCATTTTCAATATGTTCGCCCTGACATTTCCTCATACACATAGAAGGCAGGGGAGCTTGCAACGCGGGGGCGGCACGGCGAGTGCCACGAGCGCGAGGCCGGGCGCCGCCGGGGCGCGGCTGAGCGAGGCTTGGCGCGGCGCGCGACGAGGAGCGACGGGGCACGAGGTCGCGGCGGGGCGTGGTCGGGAGCTTGGCGGCACGGAGGACTGTGGCGGGGGGCGGCGACCAGGAGCGGTGCAGGGGACGAGGTCATGCTGAGGTCGGCGAGCTTCAGCTCTATGAGAGGTCGGCCTTCAGCAGGGCTGAAGGGAAAGGACTACGAGCACCTTCTCCCGAGCGCGGCTACTGGCTAGCTACGCATGCATCTGTGCACAACACGGCTAGCTGCTGGTGTCCAGCTACGCAATCATATGTGCACGCACGGGCGCGGCTAGCAGCAGGTGGTAGCACGCGGCGGCCAGCTCGGCCAGCGGCGGCAGGCAGATGTTAGATATAATTGTACGTATGAACGGTGTTGTATATACCGTATATACCTTCTGGTAGAGCTAGCGCGTGCGTGTTGATGTAATCTGGTAGTTAGGCTGTTGGGATTCCTCCTTATCTCTTGTATAGTTTGCTTGAGGATTAATCCACGCCTAACTACCATATCTTGTAAACCATCTGTGCTATATAACACGTACGCCGTCCTGCAAGAGGCATACGCTTCATCTAATCTTTCGTGGTATTCAAAGCCTACTTCCTCTTCGACATCCAACCCTAATTATGGCTAGCTCCAGCTCCGCCACCGCCGCTTTTGCCCTCATCCCCATCGCTAACAAGCTAAATTAGGTCTGTACCGCTCTGCCAGACTACCTAGATGGCTTGCACAGAGCACAACAACTGTTGGAGAGGGTAGTCAGAACCGAAAAGAAATGCCTATTGGCCCCTCCAACCCACTAGCCACATCATCCACTAGCAAGTTAACAAGAAGAAGAAAATGGCGCTTTGTCTACAACAAAAAAAACATCAATCATCAGACAACATATATAGACATCTGCCCTGAAAAACTGAAAATACATGACACATATATGACGCTTCCAACATGCTTGCATTTTATCCGGTAATTAGAGTGCTCTACAACACAAGTTTATTGGCTTTATGTTTAGTGCCGACACCATGGTAAACTCATTATCCTCTTACTATCACCGAGGTACCTTACTTGCAAAATTAAACTCAACTAAGGTATATCACTCACACTATTGGTCATTCACTCAAACTGTCCAATGAATAAGTAAATAAATAATCAAAGAGCAATATACATCTATAAATCAGACATAAAAATCACATATAATCATATTATAAAGTAACAAATCAACACATAGGCATAATCAAAATAGAGAATACATTAGATGGCTCATAATCTTGTTAGACAGCTAGTGTGTTCATCCAGAAATAAGAGAAGGATGGATGTACAAGCCTCCTCAGCGATCGCGATTCTCGGCCGTCGGATCGGGTGGCTTGATGCGTTTTCGTCCGTCCGATCGAGATCTGGAGAAGCCTAGGCCGTTGGATCTGGGATTGACACTGCTGGAATGAATAGTAATGGCGGCAAAATGTAAATACCGTGCCCCCGCCGGGGTATTTTGGTCATTTCGCGTATTGGGGGTATAAAAGGGCCGGCTACCCTAGCCTCCTCTTCTCTCCCTCCCTCCCGCAGCCGCCTCCCTCCCTAGCCCGCCCCGCCTCGCTCGCCCGCCCTGCCTCGCCCCGCCGCCTCGCCCACCCCGCCCCGCTCGCCCGCCCTGCCCCGCCCCGCCGCCTCGCTCGCCCGCCCCGCCCCGCTGTCGCGCTCGCCGTGGCCGTGGCCGATGACCACGACCCCGCCGTCCCGCCTCGCTCGTCCCGCTCGCAGTGGCCGATGCCCCGCCCCCTCCCCATCCTCGCCGGCCCTGACCTTCTCTCCCGTGGCCAGTGGGGAGCCCCTTGGGGGTTCGATTCCTCTGAGCCGGCCGCCGGCGTCATCGTCGTCCACCACCACCACCACCGCGCCCCCGCCCTCTCCCCCTCCCTGGCGGCCCCCACCCTCTTCCCATCCCTGCCGGCCCCCACCCTCTCCCAATCCCCTCACCTAATCTCCCGTGGCCAGTGGATTCGCCCCTTGTGGGGTCGATTCCTCCGAGACGTCGGTCTGGAGGGCCGGCCGGGAGCGGCACGTCCCCCGTCGGCGCGTCGGTGGCGACGGCCCCGCAGGTTCCTCTCCTTTTCTCTCCCTCCCTCACACACACACACGCTCTCTCTCTCTCTCTCCAAGGCTGACTTGCGGCTTGATCTATTGTTATTTAGGTTGTTGCTCGCGGTTGGTTGCAAGGATAGTTGTTGCGGTGGTCAATTTCTCCTAGAAAGGTTTGTCTTCAACCTCTGGAGATTTTTCTTCGACTAGCTCCGAGAGGTGTCACGGTCTGAGAGGATACAATGGGATGGCTCCATCTGCTAGAGTGATTGGTAGTCTTTTATTAACTCCCTGCTCATAACTCCTCAGTTTGTTTTATATGTGTGCATATGGACAAATTAGTGGGCATGATTATATTTGTGCATATGGACAAATTCGCTGGGAACAGAGTGACCCCTCCTTTCCTTCTGTTTGGTTTCACTTTTTGCCATCATTTGATTGGTTGACGGGCACAGAAAGAAAGGGAGGACAAAGTGCTTTTTGCCTAAGTTAGTGTTATATATATTTTTTTGAATTTTATTTTACATGACACGACACCCAGTGGCATATAGGATATTTTCAGCTGTTTTTTTGGGCAAATGACAATTATAGTAATTAAAATGACCCCATTAGTAATATCTGCTATCTCTTTAATTCAGCTTTATAAATCAGGACATGTGATAAATGGTGTGCGGATTTTGATTTCAGAATATTGTTAGCCCAACATGCATGCTATTCGTGCATTAGCCACATGTATGTTAGTCCCAAAATGTCTTTTTTTGACTATGGGCGGGACCACTAAAATATTTTGAACCACATATAAATTTCACATTTGCTTCTCTGTTTACAGGACCCACGATGCAATTGATTTCCAAACTAATAGATTTGGAAACAATAATAGTTTTAGTTTGTTTTTATTCAACAGTAGTTGCATATTCTTGCTACAACTTTGGACATGCATGAGGTGAGTATGCATGTAAATCTGTCTCAGTATTAACTGATAGGGCAACTAATGTGGCCATTTTGTTTTGCAGGTAGTGGCTGTTAAAACGATAGCTGACTGTAACAAATAATGTGTGAGAACAAGGAGCCAAAAATATTGGGAAACGACCATAAGATAGATAGTGGATTCAGTGATTTGGTTATTATGGAGGTTGATGGAACTTGGTCTACTGTCAGAATTCAGAGCCATAAAGCATTGGACTTGGACAAGGTGAGTGCACTTGCAGAATCTCTATCTAGAATATCTATTTTGGGTACTAATTATTGGTATATTATAGCAACAAACAATCAAGGATGCGTACGTGACTGCTCCATGGTTCAGAGCTCTTCCATGGCAGCAACCAGCAGTCCCAAGGCCAAGGTGAGTTCCCCCTTTTCCTCCTCTTGCTGAGCTCCCTCCTTTGCCCGCCATTTCCCTCGCTATCTTAGTGATATGCTTATATGCGCTGCTAGAAGTGAGGATTTGACTATATTTCCGAGGCGATAATATAACGAAGCGAAAATTGTTCCAGAGATCTGGGAGTTGTACTACTACTTCTGTTGTGACGTGTCTTGCTTTTGTGTTTGTTTACAATTGGCAAGTTTTAGGCTTTTACTGTCTTTAGGCCATCCTAGCAATATTTTTTACAGTCATACTGCAAGGTCTGCACTATTTGTTCTCTCCTGAAAATATGATTCTTGATGAAGTTTTACTTCACTGTTGGCATCTCCTCTGTTTGCTGATCTACAAATGTGTTTTTGTTTTTACATTGATAGACAAACTTTTAGTCATACTTTCTAGGATCATAGTTTGTTGTCAACTACTTCCACTCATGGCTGATATATGTGAGTATAGTTGGTCCATACATATTCTGTTAGACATAACTATCTTTTTTTTAATCGGCCATGTGACTGCTTGCTAACGGCTTGCATTGACCCACTCCTACATATGAAATTGTAATTTGTTGACACATATGAGCAACCACAATCTATCCTAAAGGTGACTGACCGATCTGTTTAGTGGAGTAATGGTTGATGCTATCTTGGTTTTGCTGAAAAGTCATATGTAGAAATAATGTCCGACAACCAATACCCAAGACCCTGTGGGTTTATTTGCAGTGGCCAGTTCCTAAAGTGCCAAGTAGTCCGCATCTTTCTAAGCATTTTAATTACTATATGGAATTAGAACTAAATCAGTAATAATTTTAGCCTCGTTTTGAATATGACATTGTCTTTATTTGTCACACCAGCGGACAATTAGCACAAAAGCTGCAACCAGTGCATTCATGACCAAGTTTTCTTCCTTTATAATGGATTTTCAAGATTCCTTTTATACTGCTATTTTTTATTGCTTCTGTCTTCATGTACCGTGACTGATACCGGTGAGTTTTTCTGTATCAGGACAGTTGTTGTAAGGAATGTGTTTCCATGCACCCGCCTCGACCTTTAGGACTGGTAATTTGTTAAGTTAATAAATCTAGAATCTTCATTTGCTACATGAAAATCCATGCTTAATTAGTAGCCCCACTCTCTTGATTAACTGCAGATTTTATGCTCTTCGATTTTGTACTCAGTCAAGTAATGTTTTTATGGTTCATGAAGGTGAGATATTTGAAGCTCTATGCTTGTGTGACTAGAATGGTGAACATCTTTTTTTAATGGTGATGCGCCGAGAATGTGTCCAAGGGGATCCAGTGGTGCGGGGTGATGACTGTGGGCAGGCTCCGCTGGGGGAACGAGGTGTTCCGGAAGAGGATCCAGCCCGGCGATACTGAGGCTAAGGTCAGCCTGGAGATGCTCAGGCGTATCGAAAGGTAGTGCTTTCTTTCTCAGTTTTCACATCAAATTTGTGTATTTTCATGATGCAAGCATATATATTCGTTTGTTTGTACGGTTCAGTTTTAAAGATTTTTCAGTCTGTTTTAAAGATATTTCCCTTGAGATAGTACTTTATTTCTATGGTGTCTTTCTGATAGTTTATAGCAACATTTGGTATGTCGTATATAATGTCTATGATAATTGATGTGCGATCTTGATTCATGGATCAAAATGATTCACAAGATTCACAAAATGATTCCTTAAAAACAACCTTTAATGGTATATGCTTTCACAGTCCACATGGATTCTTATACATAGGCTGTTTAATTACTATGTCCACCATTTCTTTTCAGCTAAAGTCTTTGTCATACTGTGTGCAGTGTCAATGCGAACTACCAGAGTCACATGAGGCTTACAATAAGCAGCAATATTAGCGCCACTAGGGTCCATTGTTGCTAACTTGGTATTTAGCATGTTTAGCTGACACCATCAGGTCTAAGGCATTAGTATGCTCTTCTTATTCTACCCTGGCAATAATTAGAGAACCAGCTTAGCTAACCTTATGACATGTTGGTCCTCCAATATTAATATGCCGGTGGAAAATCTGAAATGAGACCATGATGGTGCTTCAGAATTTAGAGTATGTAGATATCCAGTTGTTTGTAAGGAATTAGGAATGTAGATATCCAGTTCACCCAAAACTTTATTGCAGTACTAGCCTCTGGTAGTTGCTTAGGTTACACTTTGAAAATGTTGTGTCATCATTTTCCATCTATACACACTGTAATATAACATCGTTGCTCCAGGCATGTACTTTGTGGCCTTCTAACTATTAGACCTGTTTATTTTGTGTTAGCTTGAATAAATTTGGACATGCAATTGTGCAACAATTTTTTTCAAAACAGGTTACCTAAACCCACCATTTTAGTTGTCTATTACTATTCCTCAGAATATTTGAAGCAAGTGAATAAAAATACTGAAAATATTAATGGATCAGACTCGATGTTAGCTCCCTTCTACCCCCCTACAAATTGATGTGTGCTTTCAATGTACTAATAAGTAATAACATTCTCCTGTATCTTGTGGGAAAAGCTCCTTGATGTCAAAAATGAATGGAACGCAATTGATGTAGCACAAGAAAATAGCAGGAGTGTTCGGATATGACTAGAACCACTTACTCCCCTATATACTCCCTCCGTCCGGAAATACTTGTCGGAGAAATGGATAAAAATAGATGTATCTAGAACTTAAATACGTCTAGATACATCCATCTCTGCGACAAGTATTTACAGACGGAGGGAGTATGATCTAGCTGTTTGGCGGCGGCGGCTAGGTTCAGCTCCATCCAGTTTTGATTCTCCCGTCCTTTCACCTACCCAGCGGATCATCGCCTCCCGGAAGCACCATGGCTACTGCTGCTCCGCATCGCTGCTCCTTAGATGAGCTCTCGCGATGCCAGTACCGGTACCCTGAGCAGCGTCGGCCGCCGAGACGGCTGTCCATGTTGCCATTGTCATTGTCCTTCAGGTTCCCTTCCTCTCGCTCTCGTTCGATTCTCTCCTAGCTGTATGTTATGTGCCTGTTCCTGATTCGTTCGTCGTCTCGCAGCTGGATCGCGGGGCGGTGACATGTTCGTCGTGCTCATTGCTTCTTATCACTTCGACTACCTGATAGAGATGGAAGAGGTTCCTTCTTGCTCCCTTTCTTGGTCTTGTACTCGCTTTGTCCCATCTAGCTGCTTATCTAGGTCTATTACTATGGTTCGTAGTGTGGTTAGGTGAAAAGTTAGCTGACTTGGCACTAAGTTCTTATCTGATTGTGAGATGTGTGACGTTTAGTTACAGCCCTTAGTATATTTCTTAATTTTTTCCTCTCTGCTTCCTTCCATATTTTCCTGTAACTAATTTGAAGGTTTATATTTTATCAGGTGCATTAGCACTTGCTGCTGCAGCAAGATTTGCCACCAAATCAGATTAGAAGTTCTTTTTAAAAATCCTATATTTTGAAGTAGTTATGCTCATCACATAGCTTGGATGGATCATGCCTTGCTATATAAAGTACTTCATCATGTCTCAAGCTTTCTGTGCTCAATGGTGAAACTTGCCACATGATCTTAATTATGATCAGCAAAAACCTGAATTACTATGTCTTCCAGCTTATAATAGATGATTTCTTTCCATGGTTTTTGTTAATTAATGATATGTATCTAATAATCTTATTTTGGCATCAACAAATTAGTCATCTAGCATTTCTTCTGTTGCAGCTCTGTATCTTTTTGTTTACATGGTTACTGCACTATTGAAGTAGTTGTACTATGGTGCTTGGACAGGCAATGCAGGCCAAGGTGCGCTCGCCGGCGCCGCCCACTGAACGGCGGATCCAGTGCACACTCAGTGCGCGCAGGGGGTGACGGGCCAAGGTGCACTCGCCGGTGCCGCCCACTGACCGGCGGATCCAGGAGCACCCTCTACGATGACCTCCCCGGCACGCCACCGCTGTCGACGGTGAGAACCACGCACTCCGTCCAGGTTCATCTCTCTCTCTCTCTCTCTCTCTCTCTCTCTCTCTCTCTCTCTCTCTCTCTCTGACCAATGATCTTGCAGGTCGCCTAGGTACTGCCGACGAGGTACTACCGATGATCTTGGCTCGCAGGTTATGGATTACCTGATGAGGTACTGCCGATGACCTTGCAAGTCTCTCTCAAGCTTGATTCCCTGTTATATATTGTGTGATGGCAGTACATGGTTTCCTGCCTTTGGCCGCACTATTGCCATGTGCATTGTAATATTTATTCAATGTAAAATGTAGATTTTCAGAAATATCAAAGATTGAGAGAAGCATATTTAGGCCTGCTACTTTTTATCTTGCCAAACTTTCTGTGCATATAGGCTTCTTTGAATTTTTTCTGCTTCTAGGAGGTGATGCTGGTTCTGAATTTGATCACATTTATGAAGTTCTATTCTGCTTTAGCTCTTGTTTTTTATCCTAAATTGATTTTTTTTCTGCTTCTAGGAGATGATGTTAGTTCTGAACTTTTTATTTGGTACTGATTTACATCATGTACTACTTTCTTTATCAAGTGTCCATTTTATTTCTTCATTTCTTGTTTTTGGTGTGGTGTGCTGCCCCGGTGAGAGTCGGACAGGAAGAATAGGAAGCAGAGTGTGTACACATGATTAGGTTGGACATGGATTTGTGTAACTAGCTAGCATCACTAATCTTGTGTGTCTGATGCTTAGCCAAGAAGTGTTCCATTCATCTGAAAATCTATCATTTTCTTATTCCCATTTCTGGTTCCTGAACTGAACCTCTACCCTTTTCTACAAAATTAGGAGAGCAAATGATGGTTTGCTTATTTATTTTCTTGGTGTTATATTACTAATGTGTAGAAATACTACAATGGGAGGAAGTGATAGGTTTGGAAAATGCTAATGGTTACCTATCGCTCATCTCTACTCTATTCATGTAAATGCCCCTGCATAGATGCCCTGTTCTCGGGGATCTTCTTTTCAGCCATTCACCTGTTCATTAATGTGATGCTGATCTATGATTTGTTCGTCCAACAGAAACGGGGTTTTATGTGACTGTATTTAGTATTCAATATGGAACCTGACAGAGAATATGTGGATGCTGGTTATTTTCCCACTAGATGATTTGTTGGGTTCCATAGAAGGGAAAGAAAGCTTCAACTGATTGCAAGGTATGACTGGATTGAGCCTTGATTGATTTTTCTTTTCAACAATATATGTGGCTTCCCTCTCATGTATTGCTTTTGGAAGGGGATGTCGATTTATTGGTGTTAATGTTTGCAAAGATGCATTGTGCTCTAAATTTTTGTTACACATTCTACTGGATATCCAAGCTCTTGAATTGATGCGATCTTACAAAAGGATCTACATTTATTGTGTGTGTCTGTAAACAAAGAAATCTTATGTTTATGTTGGTATAACTGACGGGCACCAATTGATTTTGTGCAGGAAGGCCTATTCAAAGAACGACAACCAGAAAATATTCCTGTCTATATGCAGGGTATACAATTTTTGCCCAATATGCTATGTAAAAATAGTTTACATTGGTCGGTATTCGGGTGGTTGAGTTGTATCCATGATGTAAAGTCGTTTAATTGTCATGAGTTTGTGTGCACATATAAGGTATTTTTATGTATTGTCCATACTATTGTTATTCCTGTCACTCATAATCCGGAGATATTAGTTGATGAATGATTAATCATGCCTTTCTT
This sequence comes from Triticum urartu, assembly GCF_003073215.2. NCBI lineage: Eukaryota > Viridiplantae > Streptophyta > Magnoliopsida > Poales > Poaceae > Triticum > Triticum urartu. Next base: position 26,106,445 of record NC_053024.1, read on the forward strand.
TTGGTATAAGGTACTTAAACTTCCTTTTGGTATATCATGCTGCATTTCCTAAGAAAATGCCACACTGGTATGTAATAGACTGGGTTGGATATGACTGGAAATTATTGTGTGCCTTGCTTTGAGTTGTTTTCATTCAAATGCTTGATGGATTGTTGCTTACTGTTTTCTAATTTGAATGTGCTTCTATAGTTTTGATATGGACTGCTATACCTCTTTGTTTAAGGTCCCATTGGAATTGAGAGGCATTGTATTTTCTAAATTTTCCTGGGTAAGTTCATAGATCTTTTATGTATTGTATTACTTGGAACCTCTATCATGCTATGTTATATTTTATATGCAATGCTCCAGTGTCTTTGTTTCTGGGTTGGATATGATTGCTATACCTTCGTCGCTCCTGGACGAGGATGTTATGGACCTTAAATACCCTACTACTTCTTACAAGTGAATTATTGTAGTACCCAGCTGTGACCAATGCATGTTTCTTTTCGCGGTACTTATCATGTCGCTTCACAAAACTGCATCTAAAGGACCATCTCAATGAACCGGTCAAGGACATGATGTTTAGTCTCAGCACTAGATATGTTATGAGACAGGTCCGGATGAAGATGAGTACGGACAAGAGACCAACGATAACAAATAGTTTGTGAGACTTTGTCAAAGTGGCAGGGATTAGAGAGTATCAGATATGTGTCTTTGCCTTCGAAATTGAAAAGAGGAAACCATCGCTCATTGTCCATAACCTTTAAAAGGCTAAGGTACAAAATCGCAAGTGCATTGTCGACACATATAAATCGTCCTATGCAATTGAATGAAGCAACTTATTATAGTATATGCCTAATAGCTATGGCCATGTAGATTTTTATTACCTTTTTATTGTGTTCCTCCTTTTGGTACTTTCTCTCTTGTGTTCGTGCTCTTAGTACCGAACTTAATGTCAGGTGGTTACCTTTTGTGGTTTCACGAACGCACTGAACTGAATGTTGCCTTAATTCTTATGACGATGTTGAACTCGATGATGTTTTGCTCATGTGAATGTTTAATTTTTCCTTTTAGTTTGTTATATCCTGTTTGAATACCCGTGCTAAACCTGGATTCCTTCTAACTTAGCATTACCGGTTTTGATCAACACGTTGGGACCGGCACCCTTGCGCCAAGGCGCGATCCCGATCTAGTTGTATTGAAGCGGAAGTGAGAGATTGCCTCATGACTACTTCCAGGCAACAATAGTTTAGGGGTTTAACTACTCAAACATCATCATGGAGCCGCGAAGAGCCGAATATCATTTTTTTATGAAGATGGCGATGAATTCCTGCGCCAGCAGGGTAATAGAACATGGTTGTAGATGAAAACACATTGTAATGCTAAGTGATGGCCACAGAAAGTTGTGACATAATCTATGTAGGGGTTTTGGTGTATATATAATCTGGAGGGGCACAGGGCAGAGCGGCATTATTGAGCACATGCACCTCAACCCTAGGGCGCCTGGGCCTTCTGTGACCTACACTACCCTTCTCTTTCGGCGGTGGTGCTCTTGTCATCCAAAAACACTTCTCAATTTTTTGTTGTGAGCATAAAATGCTTGTTTTCCATGAAACCAAAAACACTGAAAAACCAAAACTAGTGCTAGGACTTTATTAACATGTTATTATAGATAAATCATAAAGACATGCAAATTCATTTCTACTGAAGCATTAGAGTTAAAAAAATTATGAATGTGGTTAAAGCATATCAATATATCAATGGCTGCGCGAGATGCCTGAACCGCGACATTCGGCCCACCGTTGACACACTTGAACCCGCATATCATGGGATCGTTGTCGCATGACAGATTTCCCAACCACCGGGCACCAATGCAACTCTGCCAACACTAACTCCGAGATGTGCCTAGCCGCCACCTTCAGCACCAGCGGCTGCCAGTTAAGCTCGCAACAATGCCACTACCTCTGCATTTTCATCTCCACTGCCTCAAGCCATTGCATGCAGATGCCGCAGAACTGCCCCACAAAAAGAGCCATGCTGTCGCCATCGACTGCGTGGCCTATGCTTGGTGGCCTCAGGGGAAGATGCTCGAGGAACATGCCACCAAAGAAACTGGATCATGTCGTCGCCTATGTCATGCACACCGATGACACTAGGATTCTATCTTGTCTAGTTTTCTCATGATCTCAAGAAAACATGTGTTCTACTTATCGCATTCTTAAATTTTCAACCGCAAATGAATAGGCATGGTGCCTATTTGTGGATGCTTGAAAACAAAAAAAAACATGTAAAAACGCTTAAGGAATTGTTGCGAGGGATCTCTCTGGGACAGATGGAGTACAAGTTCGAGTGTATATGGCAGCTACCGACTAATGGATGGGAAGGGATGGGATTGATGGACGACATGTAATACATCTTCTATTTCCCGCGCAAATAAAAAAAATGTCTTCTACCTTTTTTTTTGGATAGCTGCAACACACTATATTTTTAAATCCATGCAAGTCATCTATACATCAATAAGTTTTGCATGTTTGTCACGTCATCAGCATGACAGTTCATCATGGTTAACTTCCTTGATTTATCCACGACATCAGGTTATCTACTTTAGCACGTGTTTACACAACTGGTACTCCCTCTGTACAAGTTCTCCCAATTACAAGTATTTCGGTACAGAGATAGTAGTTTATACAGCAAAACTACCCATCTAAAATCAGCGTATGGATATCAAGAGAAGAGTGACATGTCGCCCGCTTTTGCTTTTCTGATGGATCAGGTACATCATTTGATCACACGGATTCTACACATGGCATTTAGTTCCTGTTAGGTGTTTGGTGACGTGCGCCTCTTCTTTAGACTAGATGTGCAGTGGAGCAATGCACGGTGGCAGTGACCTGGATATACAAGCTCGGTTATGAACTGTGGTACCATATTTCGAATGAAAACAAATTACCTCGCTTGCATGCAATAATATGTCATCATATCTGGTAGCATACAGAATGCTAGCTAGTAGCCTAGTACATCATCTCAAGAAGAAAAAAAGAGCCCTAGTAGCATTAGCACCGCACCAAAGTATGCCTGTGCTTGCTTAGCTTCCCAGCCTGCTAAACTAATCGACCGGCTTCGCCTTATATTTCTCTATCGTTGTCTGCATCATCGGTTTTACGTGTAGTCAAACACAAACAAATACAAAGTCTAATTCACAAGATGGTACAAAATTGTGAGACTAAATAAATTACATAAAATACTAATGGATTGCTCGTTGCACATTACCTTGTATACATATAAGGAGACCGCCGGTATACACAATACATACTCCAGCTCATGCAATGCATGCATGAGTCCTTAGATGCATGCGTTCATGCGTACATCATCATACATATAGGCGATTCACGTTATCGACCGTATTCATATTTCATAATCATATAGTACATACGTGCGTTGGTCATGGCACTGATGGACCAATGTTTTGGGCGGGACCCTGGTTCTTCTCCTCCTCGTCCGGCGAGACGGTGACAACGGCGTGACCACGGCTGCTCGGGCCGGAAGGCGGATTGTGGCGCCACCGCCAGGCCAGGATCTTCTCTCCCCGGCGCAGCACACGGCGCCGCCACGGCAACTTGACGCCCCCCACCGAGGTCGGCGTGGACGGCGCCATGCCACGGAGTAGAGCTGGCCTTTCTTCCACGCTCACCAAGGAAAGGCCGCCAGCAGCAGCTACTGCCATGACCAGAACGACAACCACGAGCTGGGATCTCAGCGAGCTCATTGAGATTGAGCTGGCCTAGCTGGGCTGCCCGATTAATTGTCGATGTGATCGATATTGAGTGCCTAATTCTTGTGGCGTACTAGGTTGTTATGCGTGTGACGATTTGGCGTGGTGGATGGACTGGGTGATCGATCTCTGCCTCCATGGCCATATATAGGCACATCCAAGGAGATTTAGAGCTCGGCAATAATGGTTTCTTTTGATTACCGGGCATGGATGCGTGTGCTGGTGGTTAGAAGGTAATGGCTGACTCGAATTAAGCCCAGAAAATTGAAGAGAAAGCGGTGGTGCCGTGCTGCTTTCGGTCAATTAAGCTAGCGAACGAACTTTGCAGAGTTGGCACCCGTGATGGACAACGCAACCGCATTCGATTTGCCGTGGCAACTGGCAAGGGAAAATAAGAGTGAATTTCAGTTTTTACCCTTTACTTTCACATTTTGGCACTAACTACCTCATTTAACATTTTTTCATCCCAATTACCCCATTTAGCAAAAGTCTTGCCAGTTTTTACCCCAGTAAGATTTTTGAGAGCGATTTGCCAGCTAACTCCTTGTCATCAGATTTCTTGGCATTTTTTTCCAATGCCCGACCCGGTCAATTAGTTTAGCCGCACCTGGTTTTTTTTCTCATGGTTGTCACGTACGTGCGCACCACATTGAGGGAAAGAGAAACAATTATCTTCGGCGGTAAAGTACGTTCAATTTTGTATTGTGGGTTGTGGTTTGTAGGTTACCCAAAAAGGCTTTCGTCCGGTTTTATATATAAAGCAACGATTATCCATAACACGGTACAAACGCACGCCACCGCAGCACACGCACATAACCAAGGCAGGATACATAGGCGCTGAGCGGAACAACACCACCCCTACCACTACAAGAGCAACCAGGCTCCCCAACCGTGAACAAACCATTGCGAAGAGATGAAGCCGCATACGATGAAATGTGGGCTCCAAGGTGGCGCCTTCAGGAAGCTTACAACACCGGAGCGCTGCCACTGCCCGACCCGAGGATCAGAGTTTCCCCTAGAGCAACACGACGGGCAATGAGAGCCACGACGACGCCTTCTGAAAGGGAACAAGCTTCGCCATCGCCGGTCCGTCCGAAGAATAGGTTTTCACCTCGGCCAACACTCACCGCCACCGAACACCACACCGCCCACACGGTCATGGCCACTGGGCAGCACCGAGCCACGGGCTCTGCCCATGTGCACCGCGCTATCACCACCAGGGCCGCCGCCCCGGCATCCAAGACCTTGACACCACCTCACCCGAGACCCGCTGCTACCCCAACCAAAGAGACGAGTGGAAAGGCCTTGCCTTTCACACCCCTAGGCAGCCCCCGGCGCCGAGACCCAATAGGCCGGTCAAAACTGGCCTCCATAGACCGGTCCTGCTTCACCGGGCGTGAAACGAGCTCGGTCATGCTACCTTGCGCGAGACGAGCTCGGTCTTGCTGCCGGGCGCAAGACAAGCGATGGACCGGATCTGGAAGAGATCCAATCCTTCGATGAAAGTAGTGCCCGGACAACAAGGAGAGGAATCGAAGGCTGACACAAGCCGCCCATGCACCAGCCGACGCCGGAACATGCCAGCCGCCGCCGCTACAGCCGACTTGCCAAGCATATCACCATGAGCCTCCCCGCACGGTGACCCACCCAGCCACCGCCGGCACCAACACGTCGGCGTTGTCGTAGCCATCACCCCGAGCCGCCCACCAACGACCAGGGCCAGATCCGGCCGGATCTGATCAGTCTCAACGGGACCCTGCACTGCGCCACCTTGCCTAACCTAGCAGCCATTGAGAGGAGGAAGAGGGAGCCCACCACATGTCAGGCCGCCACCCCCGCCGACGGAAGGCCACGGCAGGGGCAGCCGCCCCCGGCCCGCAACCCCTAAATCCAGATTCAGACGACCACTATAGTTGCCATAGCTGGCCAGGGCAGCACCTCCATAGCGACGTTGTCACACCACCGACCCGGCCCTGACGTCGTGCTTCCACGCCGGTCGCGGAGCGCAGCATCCTGGCGAAGATTCCTCGGCCCGCGCCAAGACCCCTGCGCGAGGAGACGTGGCCTCCCCGCCGGTGCCGGCGGGGCTTCGCTCGGCCGCGCCCTCTGGCGGCAGCGAGGGAGGGAGGAGGGGAAGAGGGGGGCCTGGCGGCAGCAGGGTTTGCCTCCCCTGCCGCTCGCGGGAGCGCCAGAGGAGGTCGGGCCCGGCGCGTGACACTTTCGTACTCGGTTTGTAGGTTTAATGTGATGATATTTTAGCTTTCTTCCTTTATGCAGAACATCGGGGGAACTACTTATTTTAAGCTTTGGGAGATCATCAAACAAAAACATCAGTCTATTTTACATGCCTGCAGTGCTATTGTCGTGCATGTGTTTTTCAGCGGGCTCCAATGATGTGTGTCCATTTAAAAGTAGTACTACCAGGTATTGACATAACATGATCGGATCTTTTTTTTTAATAAAAATGTACATTTGGGCACTTAGTCGAGTAAAATTTACACGATCTTTGCAAGAAGGCTCTTAAATTTAAAAGGGGTAAGAACAGACATGATTGTCACTAAATGGGGTAATCTGGATGAAAATTTGTTAAATGGGATAACTAGTGTCAAAATGGTTAATTAGGGAGTAAAAGCCGGAATTCACTCGGAAAATAATATTGAATGGGTCTGTCTAGAACACATCTAGATGTGACATAATTATGTCACATATAACCTGATGTCCATTATATTTGTGGTCTGTTTTTTTGTCTCAGTTTTTTTTGTTCCTTGTTGCTACGTTATTTGTGGGAGATTAGATGTGACATCCTTAGAAAATATCTAGATATGAATTAGACAAACTGGTACTGAATTGGAGCTTACGGTTATGCAAGGGGCCTTTTCCATCTGTTTATTGTTGCCGACATTTAGTTTGAAAGCTGGATCTGTTCGTATGTGCTTCTGTTTTCTAATTGAATTAGTTAAAAATTTAACTGCGCACCAGCCTGTGGTGGATGGTTAAGAGGACACTGGTATTCCCAACTCATTAGAGTTTTTAGCTTTTCGACGACGTGCATTAAGTGGGAGGAAACGTTCCTATCGACTACGAAGTCGTCTTCATCAATCTCAATATCATGTGCTGGCTCAGTCCCTCGGAGGTGCTCATAGAGGTAGTGTGTGTGTGTGCGCGCGCGCGCGTGTGTTTATACGGGTGAGTGTATACTTGTGTATGTAAACGACTTCAATTGTACTGTGTTTTTTTTAAAAAAAGTTAAAATTCCAACTTTGTTATTAAGTTAACCTTCTTTACTCCCGCAAAACAAAAAACTTAACCTTCTGTACATTTTCTTTGATTAGTTTGGATTGCTTTAATACAAAAATATACACATTTTTTTTTCAAAAACAGGGAAAGACCCTCGGCACACAACCATCCATTAATTACCGCCACGATTAACAAGGTCCAGAACAAGCAAGAATCAAAAATAGAAAGCCACGTACACTTCTACATAAACGGTAACTGAAAGTGGTTTTAATACGTGGGCCTGTAGCGGTTCTCCATTCTGCCGCAAAGCATGTGTTGCCGATACTCAGAACATAGGAGGTGGTTGAGACTGCCTCGAATGCTTCTACCTGCAGGTGGTTCCACAAAAGCAACTGATTCTAATTCTTTTAGCGTCACTCGCAAAAAAAAAACTATTCACGTCGGAGGAGATTTCCCTCTGCTAACAGCCTTGATATGTTATAATTCATACCAATTTACTCTTTGCATATAAGTATGAGCAAAAAATAAAGAAAATAACGAAAACAGAAAACATAAAGAACTGAAAGCCGGGGCTAGTGGGCCGGCCCATCTCGCTGGCCCCTTCAGCGAGTCAAACGGCAGACTGAAGGTGAGATACAGGGGCACCCGGTTCTCGCTACCAGAAACATTTTCCTGCTCGAAGTGGCTGGATTCTATTTGCTGCGTGAAGACCCAATACTAGGAAGGCCGGATTCTATTTTTTGAAATAGAGTATTAATTAAGTAGCTTTGTCTGTCTTTTGTTTTTTCTTTCTTTTTCCTTTTCTTTTTCTTTTTCTTTTTTTAAAAATTCACAAATTAAGAACAAATATCCGTACAAACAGTGAAACTACACAAAAATTTCATGTATATTACAAAAATGTTCTTCATAGTTTAACAAAATTCTCACTATATATTACAAAAGAATTCACAGTATAGTATTTAAAGGTTTATTGTGTATCCAAAAATGATCAACATATATTGACATCATCTTTTTTAAGGTAATACGTGTCTCATTTATATGATCATAATACAAGTCACGCACATACCGACCTGGCAAATCTGAACAAATAGCATACTGCTAGCCTTTGCACAAAGGAATAACAACCAAGAAGTAAAATTACAAACAAGACTGAAGGAACCTTTGAGCTTGACACCGACGCCCGTCACATGCCTCTGGCACCACCACAGCAGCCATCAAAAGAAAAAATGATGGATCACCTTCACACCCGAGCTCGACGCGGCTTCATCGCTGACATGAAGCTTTTCGGACCTCCAAGGTGGTTGGCCAAAGGCAAAACCATTATCGTTGAATGAATCAGACTGGGGCAAACCCCGGACACGCCATCAAACTCCAGATCTAGCAGCCCTCAATGACTAAGACGTCGAAGGAGGAAATCTTATCTGCCATCCACGTACCACGAACCTAGCACACGATCCATCATCTTCCAGATGACATTGATGCAGACCACAATCTGCATCCGCTCCTGGACTATCTCTCAAGCTCCGCGTCGGCGCTGGAGCAGACGTCGGCACAACGACAGAGCCCGAGGACACAGGTCCACCACGAGAATGCAGTCGCCGCCACGCCATCCTTGCTTGAACAGACTGAATTCCAAATCCATCCCCAACCATAGGACCAATCACCTCATCGGAGTAGGATCTGAAGAAATTTTATTTAGCGCGCCATCGCTGCCGCCGAAGCCAAGACGATGAACAGCCTAAAAACTAAGCTAATTTGGCCTAAAACTATCCACCCGCATAGATCCGGCGACCCCCCTCACCACCGACGACTAAGGTCGCCGGCGGAGTGAGGCCTCCGGAGGACGGCGGCGGGGAAACTCCCGGGCGGCGTTGGCGCCTGGCGAGATCGTCTCTTCCTTCGCTAGGAAGAAAGAGCGACACGTGGGGTCATAGAGAAAAAGCAACTCTATATATTGACAGCATCTTCAATGTGTATTTTAGAAATGAAAAACATGTATTACAGAAGGTTCACTGTATATTCAAATATTAGAATATTCTTTCAAATAAAAATGATACATTTTGCCGATAAACGCTTGAACTTTATTCGAGTAGTATGAAACTTTTTTTGCAATTTATTCACATATTTATGAACAGATTTTTAAAATGGCACATTTTTTAAGTGAAACATGGGAAATTTTTTAAATACCAAATAGAATTTTAATTGGTATGAAACGGTTTTTGAAATATTGGGTACATTTACTAAATTATTTATAATTATTTTTAAATGGCACAAGCATATTTTTGTAACATGTGAAAATTTTCTAAAATGCCACGTAAACTATTTTGAATTCCACGTACATTTTTTTAATGCCACTTACTTTTTAATTAAAATTACAGACACATTTTAACATTTTATTTTTTTAAATGTCATGAATATTATTTCAAAGCATTTAAACATTTTTTAAATTTCATGATCTTTTTTCTGAATGGTACACACTTTTTTTGAATAGTACGAATGTTTGTTCAAATATTTTGAAACATTTAACTAAAGTAATCTTGAAATATGTTATGTATATATTTTTAAATATAAACAAAAGGAAAAAAGTGGAAAGTAAAAAAGGAAAAAAAACAAAACAAACCATTATTTTCCTACCGAGGCCCATCATCGCCAGTGAAAGTTCTAAATAGCCGGTTATAGCCCCGCTGTATCGCGGCTATAGTTTTTTGAGCAGGGTATCGCTAAATAATATTAATGTATAATTAGCCGGTGACGTTGTAAAATAGAAAGCTATAGCCCCACTATAGTTGATTTGGAGGATTGCCCATATTTAGCATGGCCTGCTATTTAAAACTATGCAACCAGAACTACCCAACACAATAGCTACACAATATGTCAGTGATGAAGTAGTTGCAACCTCACACTATCGTGTTGGCTCTCTTGTACTCTTGATCTAGTTTACCACCACCAAGTGTTCCAAAAATAGAGGCCTTCTTTGGTAGCACCGGACCGGCCATGGAAGCATCCGACAAGGATACAATAGCTGGGACATTTGTGCCACCTGATTATGATCTTGCTATGGCTTCAGCACAAGAAGAGAGCCATATATTGCAATGGTTGTCGAGATGATGGTTGCACCATTAAATGTTGATCTTGTCGTGGAATCATATAAAGCAACGGCTTTGAATGCAGATGATGAGTATGTGTTTCCACTAGAAGCACTTCTAGGGTTGCATGTTCCTATGGACTTAGACGACGCATGCATCGGTGATGGAGCTATGAGATGGCTGAGTGATGAGGAGGGCGGCGTCCATGACCATAACTATGTTTGGAAGATTCATAATGTGATGGACTGCTCGGCAACGGTAAAACATCTTCAATGTGAGTATCGGGTGCCAACTGCCATTATCATCAAAGACATTGCAGACAAGATGTAAGAGTTTGAAGAGGTGTGTATGTGAAGCATGAAGGTAGAGAAGAAAATTACAAAGCACATAATTTAGCAAAGCTATTGTGTCACTATTGGGCCGCCATGTTTGGCTATTAGACCCCCACCCCCACCCCCGGTGCGGTGATATTGCATGTATCCCGGACCATGCTTTGATTGGATAAAATCTGGTGACACCCCTCAAAAAGAAGATGACATTTCCTATGCCCCTCAAGATCGTTCGAGAAGCAATGAGTCATTTGCCTATTAATCAGGTCCAAATCCCACTTAGATAATTGAAAGAAAGAGCGAAGATAAATAGGAATGCTGGCTAGGCTCGCTTCCATGAGAACAACCCTTCCTTTGTACTCATTCATAAGTTTCCTGTCCAACCAGAAATTACTTTCAAGTTCTTGTCTATTGTAGGAAGCACGTCATCTATAGTTAGTTCGTCATAATGTAGAGGGACTCTCCCAAATAATCTAGCTTGGCACTTAACTTTAGATAGTCTAGTGGAAGTGTCATTCTGCTCCAAGGTGCAAATGCACCCTGCACCTGTGTCAATAGTAAACTCCTAAAAAAATTACTTCTAATACATAAGCGATAACATGTGTTAACCACCTTTCTTTTTCTTGAGAGATAGGCCACGCAACCATGAGCACGGGGCTGTGCACTACTCCGTAATCTTTTCTTGGACAGTAAGTACACCGTATTTTACTTTCATTTTTGACACGAGTAGTACTCTATACTATTATAGTTAACATGGAAAGGTAGTAGGAGTATACTCAGATTAATAAATTAGAGCTAGTTTCTTGTTGATCTGATCTCCTCATGTGACGTTAGCACATACGGCCGGGACGTACAGTCTGGTTCCGTTCGTCATTGATGACGTTGTCATTTGTAGCATAATGCGCCTTCGTTCATAGGATGATCGTCATATATTAGCATACTATATACGGACAAAGTGAGCATCCAGGTTCTTTCGGTCTGCCACCTTGAAGCAGTAGAGCAGCAGAAGCTGAGAAGGTTCGGTGACCATTAGAGTGACACGGATGCATGCAAGTTCAAACACAATCTCCACCTGACCTGGGCAACACGGTTTACGGATATTTGAATGATAGTTCTGGACAACTGGGAGATGTTGGGATCATGTGTCTTATAACTATATTTAAATTACTTGAAATTATTAATATTCGAGATGCCCCATTGTGAAATTGTACATGGAAATACTTTGCATGTTTAACATGAAATTAGTCCTTGTTGTAACGTACTTAACTATTATATATATGTTTAAGGAAGCTATTCGATTAGTGGAACACAATATACTATGTACACTGGAAAGACTATATGGGTACACTGATAATTGAAAGAAACTAGATCATCAATGGTTAGATTACAACTCTGACTATGCTCTACATAATTGACCATTTAGTTTAGTTATGGCGTACAACTCACATGTGCATGTCCTAGAATCTAACAAATAGTGTTCAATCAAAATTGGATTATATTGTGGTTGTTCATCGCACCTGAACTCTATTTGTAAATAAGTTGGTTTGAACTTGGATGGTTATCTGCATACAGACAAACGAGGACTGAAATTAGTAGTATAAGTAGGTCTAACCCACTAGCCTCAAATTTAATTGTGAGCAGCATCACCGAGACAGAAGAGGAATAAAGGGTAGGCCGAAAACCCCAATTTTCTTAACATGAAGTTGGTTTCTTTGATTTCAAGAAAGAAAGTTGGTTGCTTAACATTATTTGTCCTAGGAGGGTTTACCTTCTTCTAAATCTTAACTTAAAATAAGAAAGTATATGTACAAGAGTGCAACGCACAACCTTTTCATTTAGAACAGAAAGCATATTTGACCTCCACATTCGATGAGTAGCCTCTGAAATCTTAAAGAATTTATTACAACTACTACAGGAAAATAACACATCACCATGTGATTGGATGTAAGCCGAGTGTAAAAATACAGGCACTCGACTTACTTTCTCGTAAGCCGAGTATTGAGTGAAGAACGCATGGCAAAGAATGAGAACTCGGTTTAATTGCCCATAAGCCAAATATGAGAAAAAGAAGTGTTTGCCTTATCAAATCCACTTGGCATATAGTCCCTCCGTACCAAAATATAAGATGATTTTCGGCATTATTATAGTGTCAAAAAAGGTCTTATATTTTGATACAGAGGGAGTAGAAAAAAAAGCTCTCAGCTTACAGTCAAGCCTCGGGAATGTTTCCTGCCACGTGACCATCACAGAGGTGCTTGACGGCCCCATGACGGATAAGACTATAAGCTGAGTGGGTGCCAGAAGGTTCTCAGCTTACTTTAGGGAATTACTTTATTTTTAAAAGTATGAAGATATAAGCCAAATCCCGTGAAACAAAACCGGCTTACACGTGGCCTGTTTTTTTAACGCCAAAATGACCTTTCAACTAATGGGCAACTAGTTGAGGAGGTCAAAGATTTACTCAGCTCTTTTCAGGAGTTCATGGTTGCTTGGGTGCGACGTTCGGTGAATAAAGTCGCACATGTCTTTGCTAAGAAAGGTTGTATTAGATCTCTATGTAAAACTTGGCTCCATCTTTCTCCTGAGTGTGTTAGCTCGGAGATTGCTACCGAGGAAGCTATGAACTTTGAATAAAGTGACAACGTTTTCCCCTAAAAAAATGTTTTGCATTGTATTTACATTTACTTTTCGTATTTTGTTTCTTTCCCCTCTTTCTCTTCCATCCTCTCTCGGCTAGTTTTCATTGCCCTTTCAATTCCCCAATTTCCCGATTTTTCTCTAATAATTACTGTCATTTTGCCACTTTAAAGTGGTATTGGCTTGTACTCTTCACACCCTCTAGTCTACCCATATTAAGATTAATCATCAGACATTAAGAATAAGGCTAGAACACTAGTTTTGTGTAACATGGCACTGATATTATTTTGAATAAGGATCGATTGACGATAATACTTAGGTAGTCGATCAAGATAGGTCTTTCGTAACAAAAAAAGAGAAGTACTGCTGTTTTTTTAATCATAAAAAAGCACTGTGGCTAACACAATAAGCAATGACGTACGTTCACCGGCCTGCTGCTACTCCATACTGTTTTCTTGGACAGCACTACTCCCTACTGTATTAGTTAACGTGCAAAGGTAGTAGGAGTACCAGATTCTAGTAATTAGTAATTGGTTTCTATCTTGAACTGATCTCCCCATGGGACGTTAGCACACACGGCCGGGACGTAAAGTCTGATTGAGTTCGTCATTGATGACGTCGCCCTTTCTAGCATAATGTGCCTTCATCGGATGATCACCATATATTATACACATAAAGTGAGCATCCCGGTACTTTCTGTGTGCCACCTTGAGGCTGAGAAGGTTCGGTGCCCATTAGATTAGAGTGACGGATGCAAGTTCAAACAATCTCCACCTAATAACCTGGGCAACACGGCTGCAATCCATGTTGGGTCATCTTCACCAATCACTTGCCATCCTACCACCTTGTGACATTCCAAACACAAGCCTACACTCCACAACCCACACCACATATCAACAACGAAAGTTCTTGTTGCCGACATGGACGGCATCACAGCCAACACCACCACGATCAGTCCCCGGAAGCCGCGGGTGATGCTCTACTCGTCCCCACTCATGGGGCATCTCGTCCCCATGATCGAGCTCGCCAAGCTCTTCGCCGCCCGTGGGCTAGCCATCACCGTCGTTCTCATGGACCCGCCGTACGATACCGGCGCCACGGGCCCCTTCCTCACCGGTGTCTCCGCGGCCAACCCCTCCATTTCTTTCCATCGTCTGCCACAGGTCAAGCTCCTGGAGTCCGACGACTCCGTGATGCCGGCCTTAGCGTTCGCCCGCCTCTCCAACCCGCATCTACGTGACTTCCTCGCTGGTGCATCTCCGGACTTCCTCGTGGTGGACTTCTTCTGCAGTGCCGCTATGGACGTAGCCGCGGAGCTCAACATCCCCGCCTACTTCTTCTCCACCTCCGGCGCCCAGATCCTGGCTTTCTTTATGCACCTCACGGTTCTGCATGGGGAAACCACGAGGAGCTTCCGGGAAATGGGCGAAGAACTCGTGCACGTCCCGGGGATCACCCCGTTTCCGGCGACACACTCCATCCAGCCACTCATGGATCGTGACGGTGCGTCCTACCAGGCATTACTAAATGTAAGCCTCAACCTGTTCCGATCACAGGGCATCTTCATCAACACCTTCCGCTCGCTGGAGCCTCGTGCCATGGACACCATCCTCGCCGGGCTCTCCGCCCCAGCTGGCCTCTCGACGCCCCCAGTCTACTGCGTTGGGCCGCTAGTCAAGTCAGAGGAGGTGGACGTGAAGCGTGGAGACGAGTGTCTCGCATGGTTGGACACGCAACCCAAGGCCAGTGTGGTGTTCCTGTGCTTTGGCAGCCTCGGCCGGTTCAGCGCCAAACAAACAAGGGAAGTGGCAACCGGGCTGGAGGCTAGTGGACAAAGGTTCCTCTGGGTCGTGCGGAGCCCGCCGAGCGACGACACGACTACAGAGCTGGACCTGGATGTGCTGCTTCCGAAGGGTTTCCTGGACCGGACCAAGGGCAGGGGCCTAGTTGTGAAGTCATGGGCACCACAAGGTGACGTTCTAGCACATCATGCTGTGGGAAGTTTTGTGACACACTGCGGGTGGAACTCGGTGCTCGAGTCTACTATGGCAGGTGTGCCTATGCTGGCCTGGCCATTGTACGCGGAGCAAAAAATGAATGCGGTGTTTCTCGAGAAAGAGATGGAGTTGGCTGTCGTGATGGAAGGGTACGACAAGGAGGTGGTGGAGGCAAAGGAGATTGCCAAAAAGGTCAGGTGGATGATGGATTCGGAGGGCGGGAGGGTGCTCCGAGAGAGAACTCTAGCAGTGATGCGGCAGGCGAATGAGGCTCTACTCGAGGGTGGAGAATCAGATGCGGCCATGACGGGCTTTGTGGATGCGTGGGTTAAAGCTTGACATTTGCACCATCATTTATAAATGATCATGGAAATAAGCAGTGAACGTTGAGTCTTAAAAGTGTGATTTTTGTTTCTTCCTCTCTGTAACATATACTATCAACACACAATAGAGAAATTTCTATATAATGTTGCTTGTTTGATATAGTGTGTAAGAACCCTTTAAATTGGGGGCTGTTCTACGATAAACTGATTCAAAGTTAAACTAGAATGCACGGTGCTCTGCTTCTTGGCTGCATGGGGGTGAAACGCTGCTGCAATGTTTGGCTTCATTAACAGGCTACTTCCCATTCATTTTTGACGGAAAACAGTAGGATTTCTCCTAGTGCGTGTTCTATTATTGATTTTGTTTAAGAAATTGTAGCAGCACTATATAAAAATGAGTTTAAGCTCCCAGAAGAAAAAAGAGAAAGGTAAATACAGTGCAATATGTCTATAATGAGGTGGAGGGGAGAGAAAATAAGAAAAGACTCGTCTTCGACAAGAGATGATCTCTTAGCACAATATGTCTCATCATATTTTTAGGAATAGCTAGTTATTGAAGATAAAGCTAAAAGATGACCCATTATAGACATGTTTTTTTGTCACCTTTAAATTACATGCAAAACTTAATATAAAGCCATCTAATCAACCATAAGTGACTGATTTCTATGTTGAACTGATCTCCTCATGGACGTTTAGTACATACGGCCGGGGCCTAAAATCTCCGTTCGTCACTGATGATGTCGCCCTTTTGTAGCATAATATAATGCGTCTTCATCGGATGATCATCATATATCAGCATACAATATACGGATAGAGTGAGCGTCCAGGTTCTTTCTGTCTGCCACCTTGAAGCTCTAGAGTACGTGCAAGCTGAGAAGGGTTCGGTGCCCATTAGATTAGAGAGTGACGGATGCATGCAAGTTCAAACACTGCAAGGTACACATACGTCAGGAACTCCTTATCAAAGCCTGCACCTCTCTAGCTAGCGGCGTGGATCCTCATCTGTGTCGTCAATGTCTGGCAGGCCGCCAACCTCTCCTCTCCTCTCCTCGCCGTCGCCCAAGTCCTAAGTCGCACGCGCATCCCGCACGCGGATGAATGACTCCTTGTAGTATATATAGAGAGATGCTCTTAGAAGAAGGCATGGTCGAGAAAACAAGGATGCCGCGGATCAGTAGGGTGGCGCAATATGGAAGGCCGGCGGGCATCTCTAGGGCGTTTAATGACGATGATAATGATGATCCCCCTTCGTTTCCAACAAAGGCAATTATTACATGGCACGGGTTTCTCACAGCTTTTATAATCTCAATAATAGAATATTGTACCGAGTTCAAGTTCCTCTGTTCTTTCAGCAAACTTTCCAAGTAAATAAAGCTGGCTACTCTGTTTTTTCCTTGAGGATGTAAAAAAAGGGATTGTTCTAGAGTTCGTTATTTTTATGTTCCTAATGTACAAGCCTTCGTTGATGTTTATGTGCAGTCTCTTTTCTCTTATATTTCACAAGAATTTCAAGCAACATCTCTTGTCTTTCATAAGAATTGTACGCAAGAAGTATACGATGGCGGGTGTTTACAAGCGAATGGATCTGGTAACATATACATCCATCCATCAATCGGCATGGATCCTCCAAGGGCAAACTGATTATCAACTGAATAAATGGATCAACAAGTCGTTTACATCATCAAAGACATGGCAACATGGAATGGCAAAAAAGAGCATAGGACCAATCAATATACCAGGTAAACCTCAAAGAACAAATTTTCCATTGAACAGGCAATGGAGAGTATCAGCATTGCCTTGCACATCAATTTCCTGGAGATTTCAGTTCAAACCCCATGGACTTGTGCCCAAAAGATTGTGATACAAACAACAACACAAATACCAAAAGGTCCAGGGCCCTCCCACTCATAGCCACTAGTCATACAACGTCGAATAACTCCACAGCCAAAACAATACAAATGCGGCAACCAGCCACGCCTCAGTGACCGATAACTGACAAAAGTATAGTCTAGTGCAACAACAGCTAGAAACACCACGAACTGACTAACAACACCGCAAAACGCCGCGACACCGAGACCAAGGGCTTTCATATGTATTGAGACGGTTGGTGATGAGAGCCTCAAAAGTTCTTCTTGCACCTTGGCGCTCCATTCCATTGCTGCACTAAAAACATGGAGTCATTTTACAGTGCATCCGGACGATATGGACCGTCCGTCGGAGCGAAATCGACGGTCCAGATCCGATGCAATACACCGATGTCACGTGTATTATATCAGACCCCGAGGGGCATTTTCGGGAGAAAAAATATTTCGAACTGATCTGATTTTCCCTCCCAAATATTTCGAGGGTATTTTCGGTATGAATTTGAGGGCTATTTTCGGTTCGATATTTATCCTGTTCGCTAGGGTTTATGCCTCGCCGCCGCTACGGTTTTCAGGATCTAGCCGCTCGTCGCGGCCCCTCCCTCCCTCGTCCCCGGCAGGATCTAGCCGCTCATCGCGGCCCCTCCCTCCCTCGTCGCCGGCAGGATCTAGCCGCGCGTCGCGGCCCTTCCCTTCCTCCACCCCAATTCCCTCGCGATCTCGCACCGCATTTTCAACGAACATGAGAGGAGGCCCACTGCCCTCCCCGCGGCGGCCGTCGGCGAAGAGTCGGCGCCATCCCACCTCCCAGTTCTCCATGCGGGTGCCTATAGCCACAAGGGCAACCTCTTTCCCACACCCCAATTGGTTGTTTGCGTCCTCTACATATCATTTCTCAGCCATGGCTGCAGCTTTGATCTGGCCATGCATCTCGTCCGATGGCAAGGTGGTTGGGTATGGATCATGTTCTGCGGGACTAGATGAAGCCGGCCGCCGGCCTCGACGGTTAGCCCCATTCGTCCACCCTCGACTGCTTGATCTACGAACGTTCAATCGTTGCATTCAACATGTATTCTTTCAATTTGGCTGATATGTGAGATTTGGAGATCAATGGAGATGATAAGCTATTAATTTTGGAATGTACTATAAACAATTCATAGCTTATGTTGCTCAATATTTATGATGCTCGCTTCTTCTTGTGCAATTGTTGGACTGGGATCAACAGACTTGGCATGTACTTTATATGAAAAATTAGATTCACATGGGATATCCACCTTTTCAAGATTGTTGTTAAGTCTTATTATGATGTTTTAGCCTTGTTAAAGGGAGAGTAATGGTCCTCGCAAAAAGCAGAGAGAAAGGAATGAGCATTCGATTCTTCCATATGTTGCATTTCATTCTTCCGTGTTTAGTTATGTCCAACATTTGTTACATGCACACACTTGACAAGGTTAGTACAACTAGTAATTTTTCCTCTGTTTTGCAGGGCTATGACAGAACATGCTATGTGATTCCCTGAGGCAGGATGGATGTACCATGGCCACACCACTGTGCTCCTGAAGGTGATCGCTTCAATTCAGCGTTGCAGCACCTGCAGAGGCCCCCTATGGTACGTGCTTTTACTCTTGTTATCCTATGCTCTATTTTTTTGGCTTTGCAGCCTACCTACGAGACATAGCTGGGATTGCGTGTTGAATCAGGCAGTATTTTTGACTTCTGTTGTGAGGCTATGCTCATGCTTTAATAGAATTTTCTCTCGTATGAAAATAGACATATCATAATCCATTATTCTTCTAGGGTTGCCCTAGGCACCATTATTGTCACATGGTAGTAAAAAGCAAATATAGATTTCTACGAGATCCCGTAGAGACCAAATTTATTTCAAGCAAAATATAGTAACCAATATTATTGAAGTTTTACAACTTGACTCATGTGCAATGGACTAATAACACGGCTAGGAAACCTTCTTCGGGACTAAAACCCAACCACACCCTACTCTATCGCTTTATGGCCAAGTGTACACTCCATATGTAAGAATGAACCACAATGCTGGACTAACTGCTTGCATCCTCGTCGTCTTCAACCGCAGCTGCATCCGATTGCCTAGCATGGTACTGCCTGAACCTAGTCCCGTATTTCATTTTGTTGTAGGGTGAATCGACAAGCACAACAGGTAGCTCTCTTCTGAATTTGTCGATGTAGGTCTGCATGCGAGGATATGTTAGTATCGTTCCATATGTTTCAGAAAATGACAAAATTTTAGGTGTTCCCCTACGTACTTCGTCATATTGCAACCTCAGTTTTACTCCCATAAATAATTCGATGTTCTTCAGCATGTACAGTGCACTATCAGAACTGCAACATTTTATGTTGTTAGATCAGCATTTCAGATATTAACAATCTAAAACAAAAACAAAAGCTAATATTGTTGACTGACGTCTCATCGGATTTTGGCACATTAATATTCCGTACTGGCCATTGCGTCACGTTAATGTCTTCCCATGCATTGCTTTCAATCCCATTGACTCGCATCGCTGCTCTCAGATGTGCTTCCATCCCATGTACCTGCAAACCCAATGGGATGAGAAGTTGCCTACGACTAATACTTACATACGATGTTAAATCCTTTCTTATAATTAAATATGTTGAAATTCTCACCACGTTATTTACTTCTTTGGGTATCATACAGTGGAAAAGTGAATCAAGAACCTGAATCTCCTTCCTTATGGGGTTTACGACCACAAGGAACCAGTGGGTGTACAAACTTTTCGTAGGTAGGAAAACCTGGAGTGCACAGATAATTAGATCAACGTGCATAGTAATAAAAAAATCTGGTCTACATCAGCTTAATATACCATATCATGTTTCAGGTAGGTGGTTCCTTGTGTTGTTTCAGGAATGCCTGCCAAAGCATCCTCATAGCACTCCTCTATCCTACCATCTCTTTCGAGCTTAGCGACGCCGGCCACCCTCTCAATGTAAACCAGTTGGCCGTCCCTTGTGTCAATTGGTTGATCATTACGCATGAGCTGGATCGCAGCATCAACCACCTACAACAATAATCAAGTTAATTGTATTGTACAAAAATGAAACTTCATAAACAAATTTGTGAAATACTATCTTACTTTGTCACCCAACCATACGCCATCTTCAGATTCATCTTTATGGGTGAGGCATTGCAAATGCTTTGATAGCACGACAATGTCATCAACTAACACCATTTGTTTTTCACGATTTGTAGTGTTGATCAGTGACGCCACAAAATCCTGTGGAACCACGTCTAGCTGGTCCCTCTGGGTTTCAGGAACTTCTGACCTCTTTTTTATGTTGCTAGAGCCGATTTTCCTCTTTTTACTGTTCGTGTCCTCGGAATCATTTGTACACTCTGATGGAGTCTTTTTTTCCTTTTTTTCTTCTCAGTGTCGTACGAAGCATACTCGTCATTCTTAAATAATTGCAATACCACCATTTTCTTTTTGCCCCCATGATTTGGTGGCGTCGATCCAACCACACTTACTTGTTGCTGCTTTTCAAAGGATTCATCATGGTTGTCATCATCTATGAAGGCACGGGGCTCTTCAGGATCTCGCGATCCCGTAGCCTTCACAGAGTGCTGCTTACTCCGTCTGTTGAACAGATTCTGTCAGACAAAATAAACCGCGTGTTAGCCTTTAGCAGATTCTTGCTCAGTTATAGGTAAAATGTGCATCACCTGGAAATCTTCAAGGCTTGTGGTGGCTTTGGAATGCATTTGCTTATCAAAACTAGGAGCTCCCTGGATATCATCCACCTCTTTCAAAAGCTTATGAATACCACTGAGATCCTGTTTGATATTTGCAGCAGCTCTTTCGAATGCTTCATCCTGTACGTGGAAGATCAAATATTATTTCTAAAATGACAATAATTGTTTCATAATTAAGTTAACATGCGTACATCAAAGCACGTCGGGAGAACCGGTCTCGCGTAAGCGTACGCGTAATGTCAGTCCAGGCCGCTTCGTCCAATAATACCGCCGAACCAAAGTATGACATGCTGGTAAGCAGTATGACTTATAACGCCCACAACTCACTTGTGTTCTAATCGTGCTTAGCAGCGACCTCCGTGACATCCTTTTGTTTCCCCTGGTCAGAAGCCTGCTCAGCATTCTCAACAGAGGCCCCCATTGGGTGTGAAGGTGCCCCGAGGTCAGATAGATGTATGTCGTCCACTCCTGGAAATATTCCATCGTGTTTTTTCTTTAAAAAATACATGTTAGTCTGGGGTGTTTTGATAGTAAACTAAATTAGAAAAAAACTTGTACATGTAAATTTCCAATTATATATACTAATCTCATAATTCTAGGCTTACCTTCAATTCTTTGATGAGGTCCTCCGTGAGCTTGCCATTTGTACGGGTATGCCTAAGGCACTCATCCATTTTCTTTTTAAGGGTGCACATCCTATGGTTTTGTTCTGTACCAGACTCCCGCACGAGGGAGGCAACTTCTTGCAAATCAGTCAATACACGTCCGACGAGTACCTTAATCTGAGACTTTGAAACAGTTAGAATCATATAACTTCATACTAGTTGGAATGTTACAATATATATTTATGCCTTATGTAACTCATTTACAGCGGCAGTCTTCGGTTTGGCCAGCGTACCATCTCGTGCTGGAATGAAATGCCTCATCAGGTCCTCAACATACTGCAGTTTAGTGTCGTTAGTATGATTTAGAAAATATATATGTTACATAATCCAGGCAATGTGCTGACATTTTACCTCTCCAACTCCCAGATAATTATTCTGGATTATATTGTCAACCTTTTTTTCCTTCTCCTCGCTCCAGTTCTGGATCAGCGGCCTTAACCTTGATTCATACGAGATGCTAGAGTCCAATTGGTGCACTCTGAACTTCTCGTAGTACCATGTCTGCATGACAACAAAAGCAGTTTACAAATATTCCCGTACATTATGTAATGTATGTTAGGTAACTGATAATTGTACTACTACGAATTACCTGCAGCAGTGGTAGATTCCCCTCCAGAATTGCCTCACCATTTACAAAATTATTCACGCTATCCATAAGATAGTCAAGCGTTAGCTGTCCAAGATTTGTGCCCTTAATCGTCTCAACGTTTCTAACAATCCCAATATATTTGTTATCGACATACTCCTCTTTTGTTCGGCATACATATTTGCCTATGGTGTACAACACAAATGGCCTGACAAAATTTGGTGTGCTGTCGACTTTCATCTTGGCTAGCAATCCTTTGAAAGTTATTTTGGTGTCATTACGGTCTTTCAGTTTCTTCCACAACTCCATATTATCATCAAGATTTGAAGGGACGTGTTTCTTCCCATGGCAGGGCATGCCTGTTATATGCCCTACATCTTCTAGTGTGATCCTACATGGTCTCCCATTGATGATAAAGGCATCCTGCTCTGCATCATATGAATTAGCGATGGCCAGGCAGAGTACATGTCTAATTTTGATGATAGGTGTCTTGAGAAGTCCGCCCAGTCCTATCAACTGGATGTACATCCTTTGCTGCGTGTTTAATCCGTTTATGAACTCCTCATATGGCGGCAAAGAAGCATCCTGGGTTCAATGGATGTGCAAGTGTGATTAGATTCAGCATGGTATACAATTTAAACACTCATACAGACGAATGCAGCTTATATATACCAACATAAAAATTGTGCTCTACGCTACTGCATGAGGTACAAGCATGCTGAGTTCCATGTATGCGCAAATACTATCATGTGATTCAGCTTGGTTACGTTTGAACGGTCATCTAAGGTAATCTCCATTGCAAGGCACTTATCCGAAATAAAATAAAGATTGGAAAATAAAAAACTATCCAACCGTGGTCTCCTCAACTCTAGGCACTAATCATGGTCAGTAGTATGGAATTAAAACATGGGCCATCGATGCCTTCCATGACTCGTGTGGAAGGAAAAAAAGAAGGCAAGCACCCGCTGCACTAATTGGCATCGACAAGACCAGACGCTAAGATTTAGCCTGGAATTAATCAATAAACTGCCAATCTGGTAGGAAACAAATCCTAGCGCCCTCCCCTAACGCCCCCCAACTTAATTTATTTAAAAACGTGCTGAGTTACATGAATATGCAAACAACGAGTGGGGTCGCAGCAAGAGATCATGTGAGGAAGACCGTGGCACGAAAAATAGCAGCGGCTGAGATCGTGGGGAGTTACCAGAGGATTCATGTTTGGCTCCGTCGTTCGGTCTTGCTGGATTCCTGGGTTGCTCCGTCCTTCTGTCTTGCTGGTTTGGGCGGCGCAGAAGGACGAACTATGATCTACGAAGTTTCAAAGGATCCCTATTTATAGGGATCGTAACAACCCGGGCATATATCTACGTATAGATTTCTTTGGTTGGAGGAAATCAAGGAAGGGGACCCACCTGGTTGAATATTAGGGGGGGCGTGGAGAGTTTAGCAAAGGTAAGTTATGGTTTAAAAAAAACCAAGGTAAGTTGCGTAACAAACGTAGGTCTCCTGAGAATCACCCGGGCATATATCTACGTATAGATTTGTTTGGTTGGAGGAAATCAAGGGAGGGGACCCACCTGGTTGAATATTAGGGGGGCGTGGAGAGTTTAGCAAAGGTAAGTTATGGTTTAAAAAAACCAAGGTAAGTTGCATAACAACACGTAGGTCTCCTGAGAATCACGATCATCAAAAAGATATCGTTCCCGTTTCTTTGAAAATCAGCCAAAAGAACTGGACCGCTTTTATTATTGCTTATAAGTAGTTCACTGGACCTCTTTTGGGATGAAAACTGGTTCTAAAGTCAACTAAGATTGAGTCTTCACACGTGAAGTATTTTACTCTCTTGTAAAGCTATTTTATTGCCCATCCGATCTTGCATGCCCATGCTCATACCTTTTTTCCTCGTATATGTGAGACCAAATTTTGTTAATAATACTGAATCATGTCTGTTGCTGCTCAAGATGGCACGACACCATGGTTTTCACTTCAGTGAGATTTTGATGAAATAACTGAACTTCATTCATTTCAGCACTCACTGCAATATTTGCCTTTCAGCCAAAATATTTCAGCCTCACTGAATTTCGGCCAAAATATTTCAACACTCACTGAATTTTTTTCTCAAACTTCTAACTAGCGATGTTAAAAAAATCTGAACCTTCTAACTAGCGATGCCAAAATATTTCAGCACTCGCTGAAATTTTTCTGAAACTTCTAACTAGCGATGTTAAAAGAATTCTGAAACTTCTACCTAGCGATGTTTAAAAAATTCTGAAACTTCTAACTACCGATGTAATTGTTCTGAATCTTGTCCAGACTACGACGACACTTAAATATAAATTTAAGAATTCAGTTAACCTTCCTAAGCTTCAAAAGTTCTGGTTGAAAAAAGCAAATATATGTTTCAGCGTCTCACATGCAGACCAAATTTATTTCAAGAATAGTATTTGGAACCAGTACTGTGAAATATTACAACTTGATTAATCCGCACTGGACTATGAACATGGCTAGGAAACCTTCTTCAGGACTAAAACCAAACCAAACCACACCCTACTCTACCGCTTCATAACCAAGTGTACACTCCATATCTAAGAATCAACCACTGCTGGACTAACTGCTTGCATCTTCATGATCTTCAATCGCAGCTGCATCCGATAGGCTAGCATTGTACTTCTTCGGCCTTTTCATGGACTTAAATTTGTTGTAGGGCGAATTAAGAAGGACAACAGGCAGCTCTCTTCTACGTAACTGAAAAGTGAATCAAGAATCTGAATCTCCCTCCTTCTGGGGTTTATAACCACAAGGAACCAGTGGGTGTTCGCCATGTTCATAGGTAGAAAAACCTGGACAACAAAGATGATTACATCAACATGCATAATGATTACAAAAATAAATGTGTTTATGTCATGGTTAGATGGTACCAGATCATGTCTGAGGTAGTTGTCTCCTTTTGTTGTTCCATGACTGCCCGCCAAAGCGACCTCGTGGCAGTTTTTGATCAGCGTCCTTAACCTTGATGCATACGAGATGGTATAGTCCAATTGGTGCACCCTCCACTTCTCGTAGTACCACGTCTGCATTACAACAAAAACAGCTTAGAAAATTTTCCATAAAATTAAATATATGGTATGTTAATAATGATTGTATTACTCACAGCAGTGCTAGGTTGCCCTCTAGATTTGCTCCACCATTTACTAGTCCTTCCTTCCCATATCGTTGCACGTAGAACTTTCCAGCACGAAAATTAGCGCAAGTTTCATTACAAAGAGAGGCATTCACGACTAAAAACTGAAGGCATGCACGATCTCCCTTAAGTTTTGCTAAAGCACATCTAGATGTGCTCTAAGTATTGCTTATCTAAGTCCTATGTCATTTATTTCATGCTAATCTAGACACACCAATCTCCCTTCGAATAGTTGGTTATGACTGTAACTAAACGAGATCAAAAAGAAGTGCGTCGTAAATAATGGGATTGCATGCAGACTTGGGAAGGAGGGTGTATACACAATACAAGGATATCGATCTTTACCGGAGGATTCTCTCAATGGCGACCGACTCCATTGCCGTTCGCTTTCATCTTTTGATTCGCCGACTTCTCCGACGCGCCCTTCTCTTTCGTCGGCTTCTCTGACGTGCCCTTCTCTTTCATCTCAGGATTCGCCAACGCAGGCTTTGAAGATGACGGCTCCGTCGGCTTCACCGACCTGGGAGCTATTTTGGGCGGCGTGGGGTGGTAATTCGGTGTAGTCATGGAAGGCTAGGTATGGGCGGCGTGGGGTGGAAGTATACGATCTATGCCATGAAAAGCTTCGTATTTATAGGGCATTCTCTAACAACCGATCACAAGGAAATATTGGGAATTTGGGATCTCACGAAGAGGTAGTTTTAGATCGCGTAATGTTTTTTTAGCTAGTTTTTTTTATTTTTCGAATTTTTTAGCAAGTTTAGATCAGTAATCTCAACCGTGAAGCGTTTGGGCTTCTTGTGCTTTCTTATACGGGCCTATTATAATGTGATGAGCCCATTTGAAATGTGAACATGAGAAAGGAAGCGAGGACTCCAACTGCTGCGACGAGCCCCCTCCTAATTATTTGTGAAGTATTTTACTCTCTTGTGATGTTATTTTATTGCCCATCCGATCTTGCATGCTCAAAATCATGCCTTTTTTCCTCGTATCTGTGAGACCAAATTTTGTTAATAACGCTGAATCATTTCTGTTGCTGCTCAAGATGGCACGACACCATGGTTTTCACTTCGGTGAGATTTCGATGAAATAACTGAACTTCATTCATTTAAGCACTCACTGCAATATTTGCCTTTCAGCCAAAATATTTCAGCACTAACTGAAATTTTTTTGAAACTTCTAACTAGCAATGTTAAAAAAAGCTTCAAAAGTTCTGGTTGTAAAAAGCAAATATATGTTTCAGCGTCTCCCATGCAGACCAAATTTATTTCAAGAGTAGTATTTGGAACCAGTACTGTGAAATATTACAACTTGATTAATCCGCACTAGACTATGAACATGGCTAGGAAAGCTTCTTTGGGACTAAAACCAAACCACACCCTACTCTACCGCTTCTTAACCAAGTGTACACTCCAGATCTAAGAATCAACCACTGCTGGACTAACCGCTTGCATCTTCATGATCTTCAATCGCAGCTGCATCCGATAGGCTAGCAATGTACGTCTTCAGCCTTTTCATGGACTTCAATTTGTTGTAGGGCGAAGTAAGAAGGGCAACAGGCAGCTCTCTTCTATAATTGTCAATGTATGCCTGGATGGGAGGATATGTTAGTATCGTTCCATATGTTTACAAAATTGACAGAATTTTAGGTGTTACTCTACGTACTTGGTCATAACGCAGCGTAAGATCTTCTCCCGTAAAGAATTCGATGTTCTTCAGCATGTAGAGTGCACAAGAAGAACTACAACAATTAATTCTGTTAGCACCATTTCATGTATTAAAAATTCAAAACATATTGAGAAGCTAATACTGTTGACTGACTTGTCATCTTGTCTTGGCACAGGAACATGCTTTACTGTCCATTGGGTCACGTTAATGTCTTGCCATGCATGGCTTTGTGGTCCATTGATTCGCAGCGATGCTCTCAGATGTGCTTCACGTATCTGCCAAAGTCCATGGTATGAGAAGTTGCTCATGGTTCAAGGTTAGGTATGATGCTAAATGTTGTGTTATATTGAAAGACGTTTAAAATCTCACCACGTGAACCACTTGTGTTACTACGTAGCTAAAAAGTGAATCAAGAATCTGAATCTCCCTCCTTGTGGGGTTTACGACCACAAGGAACCAGTGGGTGTTCGCCATGTTCGTAGGTAGAAAAACTTGGACAGCAAAGATGATTACATCAACATGCATAATGATTACAAAAATAAATGTGTTTATGTCATGGTTAGATGGTACCAGATCATGTCTGAGGTAGTTGTCTCCTTTTGTTGTTCCATGACTGCCCGCCAAAGCGGCCTCGTGGCAGTTCTTTACCTTACCATCTCTTTCGAGCATAGCGACGCCGGCCACCCTCTCAATGTAAACCAGTTGCCCGTCCCTTATGTCCTCAGGATGATCATGACGCATGATCTGAATCACAGCATCAACCAACTAAAACAAAATTCAAGTTAATTGTACTGTGCAAAAGAAAATTGATAAAATAATTTGGCAAATATCTTACTTTGTCACCCAACCATTTGTCATCTAAAACTCCATCTGTCATGGTGAGGCATTGCAGATGCTTCTGTAGCAGAACAATGTCATCAATTACCACCAATTGTTTATCAAGATCTGAGGTGTTGACAATTTCGGCCACGTGATTCTGTCGAAACTTGTCAAGGTCGGTCTCCAGCCTCGAAGCACCTATGTCTATATCTTTAAAAATGCTTGCACGGTTTTTTCCTCTTTGTATTCTTTGTGTCCTTGGAATCGTTGTTAGACTCCGATGGAGTCCTGTTTCTCTTTCTCTTCTTATCACTATCGTACAGAACATAATCTTCATTGCACAATAATGAAGATGCCACTCTTTTCCGGATGCTCGTACGAGTTGGTAGCATGGAATCAACCACGCTATCTTGTCGCTGCTTTGCTAAAGAATCATCATAGTTGTCCTCATCAACTGGGAAGACATGTGTCTCTTCCGGCTCCCTTATTGCCTTAGCCTTGGCAGACCGGTGTTTGCTTTTGGTACCTACCTCTCCCCCCACCTCAATACTGACATCTTCATCATCTTGATCTCTTCTTTGTTCAGCCTTTCACACATTATCATTGTGCCTCAAATTCAGAGGATCATGTGATTCGAAATAAAGCACTTGTTAGCTTGCAATCTGCGTGAAATAAAAAAAACAAAACCAGTTAACTGTAAAATGTGCATCACCAGGAAAGCTTCAAGGCTTGTGGTGGCTTTGGAATGCTTTCGTGAATCCAAACTCGGAGCACCCTGCAAAGCATCCAGCTCTTTATAAAGCTGTGAAACATTCTTGAGACTCTCCTTGCAAGCTGCAGCAACAGCTCTGTCTTCTTCATCCTGAACGTGGAAGATCATATGTTAGCTACGAATCTTCATTAACTTAAAACAAAATCTGTTAGATGTGAAATGTGTATCACCATGAAAGCTTCAAGGCTTGTGGTGGTTTTTGAATGCTTTCGCAATTGCAAACTAGGAGCAGGCTACAAATCTTCAGCTGCGTTCTTCATGGGGGCATCCATGTTATCTTTTTGTATTCCCTTAGTAGAAATGTCTTTGGCAATGACCTCCATGTCATTTTTTTTGTTTTTGCTGGTGAGTAGTATTCTCTCCTGGAACCTCCATTGGGTCCGTAGGTACTCCCAGGTTAGATAGCTGTATGTCCTCTACTCCTGGGCAATCAGCATCAAATATTCCATAGCGGTGGTTCTTTAAAACAAATGTGTTAGTGTGGAGAGTATTAATAGTAAAAATATTTATAGAAACTCATAATGGTATACTTACATTGAATTTTGTGATGAGGTCGTCCGTGCGTCTGCCGTTCGCAAGTGTACGCCTAAGGCACTCGTCCATTTTTTTTCAAGGGTGCTCATCCTATCAAATTGTTATGCACTGGCTTCCCGCACAATGGAGGCAACTTCTTTCAAATCAGCCAATACACGGCCCATGAGTGCCTTATCCTGCAAATTACAAGCAGTTAGAAGCATAAGAGTTCAATTGTACTTGCAAAGTTACAATATATATTTGTGTCTGATGTTCATCATTTACCTGACCGTCAGTCTTTGGTTTGACCGGCGTCCCAACTGGTGGCGGATTGTAAGGCCGCAGCAGGTCATCGACATACTGTATGTTAGTGTCGTTAGTATCATTCAAAACATATGGTAGATAATCCAGGCACACAGTACTAACACTTTACCTCTCCAACCCCTATATAATTTTTGTTGATTATCTTGTCAACCTTCTTTGCCTTCTCGTCACTCCAGTTTTGGATCAGCGGCCTTAACCTTGATGCATACGAGATGGTAGAGTCCAATTGGTGCACCCTCCACTTCTCGTAGTACCACGTCTGCATTACAACAAAAATAGCTTAGAAAATTTTCCATAAAATTAAATGTATTGTATGTTAATAATGATTGTATTACTTGCAGCAGTGGTAGGTTGCCCTCCAGATTTGCTCCACCATTTACAAATTTCCCGACGCTAGTCATAAGATGGTCAAGTGTAAGCTGTCCAAAATTGGTGCTCTTTATTGTCTCAACGTTTCTAACAATCCCAAGGTATCTGTTGTCCACATACTGCTGTGTTGCGGGCATACATATTTGCCTATGGTGTACAAGACAAATGGCCTGACAAAATTAGGTGTGCTGTTGCCTTTCATCTTGGCTAGCAATCCTTTCAAAGTTACTTTTGTGTCATTGGGGTCTTTCAGTTCCTTCCACAACTCCAAAGTATCGTTGTGATTTGAGGAGACGTGATTCTTCCCCATGCAGGGCATGCCTGTTATATGCTCCACATCTTTTAGTGTGATCCTACATGGTCTCCCATTAATTATAAAGGCATCCTGCTCTGCATCATATGAATAAGCGATGGCCTGGCACAGTACACGTCTCATTCTAATGCCAGGAGTCTTGAGAAGTTCACCCAGTCCAATCAACTTGATGTACGTCAGTTGCTGTGCGTTTAAATCTTTTATGAACTTCTCGTATTGCAGCAATGAAGCAACCTGAGTTCCCTGAATGTACAAATAGTGTGATTAGATTCTGTATGGTATTCATTTAAACACGCATAGAACCAACTAGATGTAATCTATGCCAATATCAAAATTGTGCTCTACATTACTGCATGAAATTATAGAGCTTCTAGGCCATATAATGAACACCAGACATAGAAAAACAAGCTATCTCTGTCCGCAAATTGACTGATAATAGTATAGATTTTTAGTACAAGGAGCAGACTTTGTTCTTTGTACACTACTAAAGTTTCAGGCGTCACGCTTACGAAAATAATTGCATACATGATCACAGGATCAATAGTTTATAGATAATCACCATACTAGGAATGTAACATCTGATCCTACTGTCCATCTTTCTCTTTAGTTTTCTCCTTTATTTCTCGTCAACCTAAAATTTAATATAGTACATACATTTGATGTTCTCAATGCCAAATAAGTGAGGCGTGCAACTTACGTACTAAACTACTTTGTATTCTGTCTACTGCGTATTTGATCAGGCATTTAGGAGTACTACGATTATTTTGTTGATTCGGTTGTTGGTTTTAAACAAAGTTGAATTACTAGTCCTTCCTTTCCATATCGTTGCACGTAGAACTTTCCAGCATGAAAATTAGCACAAGTTTCATTACAGAGAGAGGCATTCACGACTAAAAACTAAGAGAGGAAGGTATCCACGATCTCCCTTAAGTTTTGCTAAAGCCATGTAGATGTGCTCCAAGTATTGCTTATCTAAGTCCTATGTCATTGATTTTATGCTAAGATTCGTGCAAGCCTTTCTAGACACACCAATCTCCCTTAGGTAAAATAGGGATAGTTCGTTATGGCTGTAACTAAACGAGATCAAAAAGATGTGCGCCGTAAATAATGGGTTTGCATGCAGACTTGGGAAGGAGGGTGTATACACAATACAAGGATCTCGATCGTTACCAGAGGATTCTCTCGATGGCGACCGGCTCCATTCCCGTTCGCTTTCATCTTTTGATTCGCCGGCTTCTCCGACGTGCCCTTCTATTTCGTCGGCTTCTCTGACGTGCCCTTCTCTTTCATCTCAGGATTCGCCGACGCAGGCTTTGAAGATGACGGCTCCGTCGGCTTCACCGACCTGGGAGCTACTTTGGGCGGCGTGGGGTGGTAATTCGGTGTAGTCATGGAAGGCTAGGTATGGGCGGCGTGGGGTGGAAGTATACGATCTATGCCGTGAAAAGCTTCGTATTTATAGGGCATTCTCTAACAACCGATCACAAGAAAATATTGGGAATTTGGGATCTCACGAAGAGGTAGTTTTAGATCACGTAATGTTTATGTATAGGGGATTCTCTAACAACCCACCACAAGGAAATATTGGGAATTTGGGATCTCACGAAGAGGTAGTTTTAGATCACGTAAAGTTTTTTTAGCTATATTTTTATTTTGAGAATTTTTTAGCAAGTTTAGATCAGTAATCTCAACCGTGAAGCGTTTGGGCTTCTTGTGCTTTCTTATACGGGCCTATGGGTGAGCCCATTTTAAATGTGAACATGAAAAAGGAAGCGAGGACTCCAACAGGCGGGACGAGCCCTGTCCCAATTATTTAGGACGGGCATGCGCGAGGGCGCTACGTCCTCACTGCCACGATTCTCCAAAAACGGTTCCTCTGCCTCTGCGTCCTCTCGATTCCCTCTTCCTCTGCGTCGCCCACTCTCCCAACAATCTGGCTTCTGGAACGGTGAGTTCTCCTTCCTGTCAATTTTGTTAGTAGTTCTCCAGTAGCAGCACATACGATGGCCTTCTTCTTGTCAATTTCTTGTTCTCCTGCTTCTTTATTTTGTGCGCACAGATTCATCTGCCTGCAACATGTAGTCCGTTGCCTTATGAGAATTTTGCACACAGATTCATCTGCTTGCAACATCTAGTCAGTTCTCTTGTCAATTTCTTGTTTTTCTCCTGCATCTTTAGTTTGTACACACAATTTCATCTACATGGGCGATGAACAATTCATAGATACATGTTTATTCTTGATTGTTGATGTAGTTGTTTAGATAAATATTTCAAGAGCGTAAATTTATATTGTTAATTCGCATATACTCCCTCTGCAAGGAAATATAACAACTTTTGGTTCACTGCTTTAGTGATTTCTTTACAGAGGGAGTACTTGTTTAGTTTAAATTGTTCATGCACTTGTTTACATAAACTTTCAATAGCGCCAGAATTCCTATACTATCTGCTGTCATATTCATCTCGGCTTATTGTTATCATGTTATTGTCATGCTTCATGTCTTATACTGGTTTCATCAATTACAGTCCTTCGGCATGGCGTTCGAGAATGATTATGATGCTAGGGCAGATGGAAATACCGAAATTTGTGTGAAGTACACGAACAAGGCTCGCTCTGTTGAGTACTATATTAGCAGATTCAAATACTGGATGCGGAACGACGACCAGAAGATAGTTGCACTGGATGTGGAGTACACCTGGCCTCGTGGTCCGACACAGATGGCGGCCGTGGTCTAGTTATGCGTTGGCATCTACGTCCTCGTGTACCACATAAGCGTTGCTGATGAGCACTGCGGCCTGCTTGCCACCTTCCTGCTCGACGAGGAGTACACCTGTGTTGGGGTGGACATCGAGAATGACAAGAAAAAACTCAAGCATGTTGGTCTGGTGGTACAAAACTTTGTGGATATCCAGAATATGTGGAGAGTGCCTGATCCAGTGACGATTAAGCCAAAGTATGGCTTGGCTGACTATGCTGGTTCCATCATCCACCACAGCTACACCAAGATGAAGGACATTCTCACAGAAGATGACCACCATATATGGGCAGAAGCGCCCTTGCCCTTGAAGAACATCTATTATGCTTCCATGGACACGTATGCCACCTACGACGTATACAGGTGGTTGGTGAACTTCCAGATGGGGTTCGAGAGTCAGCGCCAGCATCTCGCCAAACCATCGTCTAGGCGGTCAAAGAAGTCCGGAAGGAAGAATGAATCAACATAAAATGTTTCTTCTATTTATCTAGCTGATAGTCCGTAAACTTTATTATACTGCTAGTAAGTCGTAAGTTCAAATTTCCTGCAAGTTGAATCATCCTTTATTCTAGCTGTCTTGCCTAATTTGATCCACGTTCATGAGATATTATACTTAAGACGTTTATTTTGTTTCGGTTTCGCTAGCTATGATACAGAATGCGATAGCCATTTTTACCAAAAGATTATTTCAGATTTATAATGAATACACAGAATGCAATAGCCATTTTTTCCAAAAGATTATTTCAGATTTATAATGAATACTGTTCTCAACTGGGTTTGAATAGAGAAATTTTATTTTTTTATTGCATAGAGAAAGTTCATTTTTTTAATCAAAAGAAGGGTCACCCCCTCTGATTTTCCATTAACAGAAAACAAATGGTCTTTCAACCCCCTGATACAAACTACAGCTAGAAACTAAAGTAATCAACTAGCAGCACAAATCATACATGGTAGCAAGCCCAGCCAGACTTAACATGAAGGTCCAAAAAATAAAACTACGGCAGAGATGCGCAGGCGACACCGCAGTACCCTGTGACTCCACACTTGCGATGAACTGTACAATTTACCTGCTACATGCTCTAGCGTGCGCATATAGACCATCATCACCTCTTTGCTCCCAACATCAGCACCTCTTTGTTTACCACCTTCATCTGCAATATAGACCATCCCATGATCCACAAGCAAATTAGCTAACCAAGAATCATAAGATCACTATACCATTTATTTTGTAATCTCACATTATTCCTGCATTGCCAAAGAGTCAAGAACACAACTGATGCCCTTCCCGCATCTCCTACGCAAACACTCATAGGTAGTTCTACCATCTTAACTCCATGATTTAAAATATTAATAAAACCCCCTTAACGATTCCATTTGCATTACCATCGTTCATGATTATAGCCAGGGAAACAGCAACCAATAAAGCAACCACCTGTGAAAGACCTATTTTGAGTCCTGAATAGGGCCGAATCCTAGCATTTACTCTAACTGCAACATGTCCTCCTCTCATAATCATCATCACCCAAGACATAATGAAGACATAACCCCATAGATGCATAACTGTTATCAAAATAGTTTTCGCACTATACCTAGTGTAAAGGACACTCTTGCGTTGTCGTGCTACATTTGTGGCTCCTTGGTCAGCATGTTCATAACCACCTCGATCTGAAGATCTTCACGGGTGGTGGTCTTGAAACCGAAAAGAACGGCTTTATGAACCTTAAGCTCTTCACTGTCAACAAAATCACTCCATCCCTTGCTGAAGATGATGCGGCCATTATCACACTTGTGGTACTTGACCGACATCAAACTGTCCTTGCATAGCCGAATGCCAGCAAGCCCATCTCCCGGTATCTCCCCATCTCCTGGGGTCTTCAGGGCGTCGACAACTTTCACCGGTAATCTCTGTATGCACCGTCATAGGAAGAAAAATTATCAAATATGTGAAGGAGCAGTAAACAAAAGGATCTTCAGCTACATCTACATATATTACATAAGGATCTTCAGTTATGGGAAACAAAAGGATATGCAAAAACACAAATCAGTGTATTCACTGGTTTCAGCTACAATAGCATATCATTAAACTTTCTCTCCATGAAAAAACAAAGAAAATTGCATACCAAATAGAAAATACTAGTACACCAAAAACATACCATCGTCTTTCCTCCTATGTTCGACTTGGTGAAGCGGTGGACAAAAAATGCACCTATATAACCTTTCTTCATTGCCAAAAGGTCATGTAGGTTACGCTCCTCTTGCTTCGTAAGATTAATTCCCTTTGTTATGACAGCTAATTCTAGAGGATCTTTACGCTCTTCGTTTTGATCGCATGTCCTTGGCAGGTTCCAGCAGTACACCATAGGAATGTCTTCAGTCAAATCGAAGGAGACAAGGTCGCCTTCTCGCAGGTCGAAGTCTTCAACAAACCTGCACCAGTTTTCACCACAGATGATCGCCCTTGAATTCCCTTTGTACACGCCAAAATCATACATGCGGCTCCCTCTCGCTTGAAAAAGCAATGAACTGTCTGGGATGGCGCTGAACTGGTGCCTTGCGTAGCATGGCACGATATGTAGATGTAGAATTTAATTGCTATTTATTTCCTACATATTGTTAATCTTCAAAGTAGAGGGGAACAAACACAGTACAAGTAAAATTGACATGATTATTTATACCAGAGCTGAAGTGTCCCCATCTAGCCTGATGGTAAATGTCAACCCATCTTCATTGGGCCTGTTGCAGTCCTGTCGATAGGTTATGCACACCACCTGTGTAAACAAATAAAATGAAGAAAAGCAAAGGATGAGAATTTAAGAAAAGGGCGTATGCATGTAAACACACTAGGCAATAATCATACAGTATAATCAACGAAGGTACTGCATCAGTAATCAACAATCATACACTTGAACTGAGCGGGTGGCTCGCCCTCCACTCCTCATAACCCCGCAACGCAGCGCGTGCCCGCCGCACCACAGCTTGTTCAGACATGTCCTTCTCTTCATCCTCGACCGGCAGCATGGGCTCACCCCGAGCGTCAACGCGCGGCATTGGCCCCTCCTCCTCTGCAGCACAACTAAGGTAGTGTCTGAGACTGAGCAGTAATCTCTGAGAAAAGTCCTATGAAAACATAAATCTTACTACTGCTGTTACTCGGCCCACCCGAATGTACACACGCACACCTTCAACATACAGCCCATCTACATACATCCGCATCCAACAATATGGTCCTTGAAAAAGAAAATAAAATCTTTTCTGGACGGACGAAGGATCGTCAGGGTAACCAACTCAATTAGCCACTTGTCTGACATGTTGGCGAAAATGAACTTACTTCACTTTTTCCTGGTACTACATAACCACACAAAATAAAGACTAAAATAATTCCTAAAAACTCTGATATATTGTATGCCCTCACATTTATAATCTTTAAAATATGAACTAATTGGGCAACAGAATTAAGAGTTTATTGTTATTTCCCTACAAAGATACAAATATTTGGATCAAAATTTCATATTCTGCAAAAAAAACACTGCAGTAAGTATTATTCTGAGAAATGTTTAGTTGACTTGCAATCTAGGACTACAGGTTAATGGCTGCCTTACTAAACCCAACCTAATTTCGGCCTAAAAAGGAATTTAATCCACTAGCCCAGCTTATAAGTTTTGAGCCCACCCACTGGTTTCTTCCTGGATTCACCACTGCACAAGGCCAATATTTTTTAAAGTTTTTAAAGGACTGTTTGCTGAAAATTGCTGCTATTGTGTTACGCATCTGCACTTGTTCATTGTTATGAAAACCCTGGAATACCGAAACCCTAAAAGAAAAATACCCAGCTAGCCACCGATGTAGAAAACTTCCTTCAATCTCTGCATCGCCTTCCACCTAACCTCCAATTTAAAAATCCTAACTATCTAATCTCTGACTTTGAAAACCATATCCAACTCCCGAAACGGCAACACAACAAGGAACAAAGAAGTCGAAGATTACAAGTTAGGGTTTCTCACTTCAACTAGTCGCCGGTAGTCGCTAGGTGCTTGCTGACGGCCTCCCAATCTCACTCCGCGCTCTTCTGCTCCAACCGTCGAGAGCGGCCAAGCGAGTAGGCGGCGGGGTCGCGGCGGGGTGGTTTGGGGGGGGGGGGGGGGGGGGGGGGGGGGGGGGTGTGTGGGCGATGGGGGTGATGACACGGACCCTATCCGTGTCAAGCACAGAAAATAACGGCCCGTGGGTCCAGTTCGTAAAGAAACAACCAAACAGGCCCACAGGCCGCTTACCAGTCACAAAGTAAAACCCTATGTTACTAATACAAAAAACACAAAGCAAAATCCTTTTGTCTAAAAAACAAAAACAAAGGAAAATCGTAAAAAAGAGGGAAATCCATTTTGGGTGAGTTCAACATGAAGGTGATGGTGAGAGGATCAAGGAGGAGTTTTGTGCGTTTACAACACCTTTGTTTTAGAGAGAAAAAATGCACCTTACAATGTGAAATTATAAAATCGTTACTAATAAGTGCTGAAAATTCCTTATTTATAAAAAATTGTTTCTTTCCAGAAAAACAAACTTCAATAATGGGGGTAGGTAATTGCGTCGCCTTTATTACCCCCCCCCTCGCATATTCGGGCCATTTACCGCATTTCTATGGTTGTTACCACGAAAGTTCAACATCTTATGCGGCCACCATAAAATCATAGCAGGGAATGGGATGAGTGCCCCATGTTAAGCTCTTTGGTCCATATATGTGCCATATGCTACCAACGGGAGGCGTGGCCTCGAAGCCGTTCTCTACGGCTATGATGCCCGTCTGCTGTCGTTATAATCAATGCAAATTCGTGAGGGGCTAAAAATTCACCGGACCAGGTGTGGTGCCGTCAAGAGAGAATGCGTCCGGCCTGTGAAAGGAGTGCGGGGCCCGTTCCTTCATTTGCCTCAAATCTCGATGCCATGTGATGTTAGACCTAGTAACCAAGGCATGTCTCGTGCATCGCACTCAACTGGACCCACAACATGCAAGCACACATGTCCACGTGTGAGTCTAAACGGCGGGGATGCATGGTTCAGGGACTGGCGTAAGTGGTGTGAGTCCAGTTTGGATCTAGCTACCAAGAGGTAACGCATGAGTCTAATGTCTACCAAGAGGATGCATGTCCACGTATGAGTCTAAACGTCTACGTGATGCTCCACACGTGGGTCTAGACGGCGGGTCTGCATGTGCTTTGGATATAGCTACCAAAAGGTAACGCGTCCGGTTTGTGTCTAGGCCGTGTTTCACGGGGCCTGGCGTGGTCGTCGTATGACCCATGAAGGGTGTGGTCAAACACCGAGAGCAGCACGCATAAGCCGTAACGCGGGCTATGTGGAAGGCATGCCATATCGCATGCTGGATGTAGCCAATGGAGGGAACGAGTTCGGCACGCAGACGGAGTGTGGGGCCCATTCCTTCATTTTCCTCAAAATTCGTTGCCGCTTCATGTGGGCCCTATCCAAAAAGGCTTGTCCAGTGCATCCCACACAGCTGGATTCACACCATGCATGCACACTTGCCACGTAGACACCCACCGCAAACCTTTAGCCAAGTTTACCCACACCATCCATCCACCCTTGACCCCACCTCGGTTCGTTGGATCTCCGACGAGTCCCTTCCCTCGGTATGCCAAGCATGTTAAAACGACACACGGCTACACGTCTTGCACACCAAGATTGGCGCATCATGCACTAGTGCCAACAAACATGTCCAGCTGAGCATCTTCGCCCATTATCTGGATCGAGGCGGCTAGCGGTGCATGTTGTCGGCCCGATTGCCTAGTGGTGCATGCTATGGGTAGACATGAATCGCATCACATCGGATCAAAATTCCCCTCTCTTGTACCGGAAGTCAGAGCAGCACACATGCATGGTAGAAGAATCTGCGTGGTTGATGTGGGAGCTTGGATGAGACGCCATGGGAAAAAACAGGTAGCCCCGTGCCTCCCACGATTTTTGTTCCATGTATTTCGCCACAAATATTGGAGGAAAAAATAAAAATGTATTTTCCCCTCAAAAAACGACTTGGGAAGAAAATCTGAAGTAACCATATTTAGCTACTCCGTGGAGGTTGTCCCCTGCGGGGAGATTCGATCTACCTCTCCTTGATTTTAGTGTGAGTTCAACGTGAACGTGATGGTGAGAGGCTGAAGAAGGAGTTTTGTGCGTTTATAACAACCTTTGTTTTAGAACTGTATAATAATAAATGAAAGAGAATATGTGAAAAACAAAAAAGAAAAAGGATATGCGTACATGATGGGCCAGCCCAACCATCTACAGGGACGCGTGGTCCAGCACGCGGGTGAGGTTCGCCTGGGACAGCCCAACAAAATTTGGCCCAACGCTGAGACGCACCGGGCGCAACTGACGGGTGGTGGGAGTTTAGTCCCACCTCGCCAAGCGAGACGCGCACGCACCTACTTATATACGCGGCTGAGACACCAATTGCATGAGCCTCTCTCACTGAAACAGCAAGTTCCCTCATGTATTACTGAGCGGGTGACTCGCCCTCCACTCCTATTTTGAAGGATTTGTCAAGTATAGACTGCTCTTGATTGGTGCATGTTTTTGATGATATGTGCACACATGTAATATTTTTGGTTGGTGCATATTTTTGCTGATTGTTGTTACTGCTTACTTGAATTATGTCCGCCTATCTCCAAGATATGGTATGGGCTTGTTGGGGTCAATGAAAATTTCCTGTGAGCTAGTAGTACACATTGCAACAAATTCCTCACTGTTGGATTTTCTGACATTATACTTCATTATCATGATTTTACTTGTTGGTATGGGTAGTAATGAGTAAATAAATAGCAAGTATACAAAAGGGTGACAATTGGTCAGCATACCTTGCTCGTTCTCATAGCCTTCACTATGCTGTCATCTTGCTTGAGAGATTCTATCATGTCCTTATTCTCACTGGAAATTGGAAAATTAACCTCCACAGCTACCTCTAAAAATGTTATGTACAGCAGCAAATGCATTATTTGTTTTGTTGGGACAATTTAAAGACTTTATATTTATTACCTGATGGTACCACACAACAGCCCATCAGGAAATTTGCAGTGATCAAAGGCAGATCAGTTATAGTTTCACGTATTGCTCGATGAGAGCAGTCAATCATGGTTCATTTTTACGTGGCTACTAATTGGTTGGTTACCAAGTTTTCTTGTCCAACTCACAAAATTGTAACCTTGAAATATCCTAATTGGTTATGTCTGGCCAATGATTATGAGTCTAACCACTAGTCTTGACTAGTCGTGCGAATAGTTGTCGACTAGCTTTTTCATGTAGATGTTTATACATGAACTACGTACTTAGCAAGAAGTATGCGAAAAGATTATTCACATTGTATATGGTGCTAACAAGTCATAATGGAAGACTGATATCATATATCAATAACTAACATTTGTTCATTGCAATGCATGCAACAAGTTTGAATGGCAAGGGAAACCATCCTCATGAGTAGTGAAGAGAGTGATCACTGGACCACCTCAGATGATGCTTCAGATGGCACTTCACGTGGGAGTGATGGATATAGCGGTTATGACGACACCTCTAGCGACTATGACACTGATGATAGTTCTGATGGAGATGGAGATGTGGACCACGATCCTACCTTGGCACTACGGGGTAAAGTTCTATTTGGCTGGTCAGATATTAAATGAACCGTGAAATATCAAAAGTTGATGTTTGAGTGACACTTGATTACCACACATTACTCTGTTTGGGTTCTAAATGACCTTCCAAATCAACATTGACTGAACTAGAGCTTACATAGAGCAGTGTTTAGTTGTTAGTTTAAATAAATCGAATATTCAATTCGCCCATGTTTCTACGAGATATTGCTCGGTGGATGTGATTGGGTTATCTATGTCCTTCATTTCTTGATCATTGGAGTAGGCATTGATCGTTAACCCATTGCTGATGTTCTAGATCTTACATATGAAATTATTTACTACTCTGTCATCTTAATTTTTTTTGATACAGGTCCGGGATACCATGTGAGAAAAGGAACTTTCGAGGATCGCATCTTCTACGGAAACCATGTATTGCTAAACGAGGATCGGTGGGAATGTCTCAAATCCATAGTAAAGCAGTGCCAACCTCCCATACCATACTATGTCAGCACCGTCACTCGCTCGGCAGTCATCAGAGGGAAGAGCAAGATGGTAAACACTTGGACTTTTCTTTTTGCAAATCATACTTCACTAGTGAAAATGCCATCATGTAGAGACAAAGAGGAGGACGGGCGTGATTGTGCAAATCATACTTACTTTTTTGTGTGCAAATCATACTTCATTTTTTATGTAACATTATTTATTTCCCTGTGCAATCAGTGCTTCTCAAAGGAGTACAGTCAGGCCTGCCTCAAAGATTATTTGCGAAAGCCCATGGTTGTGCGTGTCACCAACGAACATTTTGAAGGTAATAAAAAGGTCTTGTTCAAGATGGGCAAGAAGGACGGGCGAGCGATCATGACGAAGAACTGGAGAGAAGTCGTTGAGGGCGCCAGAATGAAAGAAGATCAAATGGCTATCTTCGGGTTCATGGAAAGGAGTGGAGGTGGGCTTAGGGTGAACATGGTTAGTGGCATGAGGATTCGTTGACCCACCACAGTAGTTTGACGCTAGTTTTATAATCTGTATGTACTAGCCAGTAACTCCAAGTTGGTAGTATCAGCTTTAGGGTCGAGTAAGTGCAACTTAGTAGTAATTGGTACTTGGTAGTAACTGGTACTTTGGTGGTATAACTTTTGGGTCCGACTGGATATGAAGATTCGTCCAGTAAGTGGAACTTGGCAGTAACTTGGTGGTAGTATGAACCCTATGTGGCATAATGTACTTGCTATGCAAGTCTATATATATAACGCACCCTGGTACCCTCCTTGATATAATTACCTTTATGGACTGCAATTATATTTCCTTTGTTTGCCACAGTGATGCTAGTATTTTAAGAATCAAATCTAA
Organism: Triticum urartu; assembly: GCF_003073215.2. Taxonomy (NCBI): domain Eukaryota; kingdom Viridiplantae; phylum Streptophyta; class Magnoliopsida; order Poales; family Poaceae; genus Triticum; species Triticum urartu. Next base: position 26,148,359 of record NC_053024.1, read on the forward strand.
CCGGGTTTCAAATGGATTAGACACTACTTTCATTTTTGAACGAGGTTTGTGTGTTGGCTAGTACGAGTTCTTTTGAATATGTTGTTTTTAAAAATAGCATGCTGATTTCAAAATCAGCACGCTGCTTTCAAAATAGCATATTTTAAAAAGCATGTATTTTTTGAAATCAGTTTAAAAACAGCGTTATATTTTAAAACAGCGTTATATTTTAAAAACAGTGTTGTATTTTTAGAATGAGGCTGTTATTCTTAAATCAACATGATATTTTTAAAAACAACATATTCAAAAGAACATGATATTTTTGAAATCAGCATGCTATTTTAAAAGTAGCATATTGAAAGCATTATATTTTTAAAATAAGCATGCTATTTTTTTAAAATATCATGCTAATTTCAAAAACAGCATGCTATTTTAAAAGTAGCATATTGAAAAGAGCATTATATTTTTAAAAGTACCATGCTATTTTTAAAATTAGCATGCTATTTTTGAAATTAGCATGTTATTTTAGAAGTAGCATAATTTTAAAATCAGCATGCTATTTTTAAAATCAGCATGATATTTTTAAATCACCGTATTCATTATGTTTAATATCAGTATGCTTATTTTCTATTTGAAAATAAACGATTTTCAATGTTATTTGAAAACGAGGTTTCTATTAACGTTCTATTTTCTTATATATATAAATTAAATTTGGTTTCTATTTTATATTTCAAGTATGAAATTTGACTACACTTTGAACAAATTTCAGCAATATATTATAAAAAATGAAAAAAATTAGAAAACCAACTGCACTAAAAATGCATTGTTTCATCGATGTTGATAAATCAGAACTAGCTACATGTCGACCCGTCCATAATAAAATGAGGGTGTATCAATCAAAAGAGGAATTCAGAAAAATAGTGGCAGTCCATCAATAGGTCTAATACATGAGAAACAAGGTGATCACGGCATGGAAAACTGTCTACTTTAGTTTGTTCTCAATTTTTCGACCCCTGAAATCCTTTTGTTTTCTCTGCTTGACCCTGTGCATCTAAACATCCTGTCTCGACTTCACTTTAGCTTTCCTGCATGAAACAACGTTTGTTAATAGGATAGCAAAGAAGATTTGAGCATGTACAGTACACTATAACAGAAAAAACACTAACTTCACTGATTTTCTCTTCATAGCTACAGAAGCTAACTTGACAGCTCTTATTCGCTCAGCCTGTGGTACATTCCTATCAGGCTTTTTGTCTTCATCACCCCTTTGCTGTTCTTTACCGCCCTTACTAGAGTCTTTCCTGGAAAAGTTAAGAAACGTCAACACAGTACTAGCAATACCCGACTTCTAGAGCGGACATGTAAGTACAGACACTAACTTCACTGGTTTTCCTCGCGCACCCTTGTCATCGTTCTTTTTCGTCCTCCCAGCATTGACATTTGGAGCGCCCTTGCGTTTCCCAAAAAAATGAAATAGATGAATCTGCAGCCAGCATTCGAAAACATGTTTAAGTACGCACAATTGTGCTAATGCCCACTTGTTTGGTTTTGCGTAATCCTCTTCTGCAACCTCCAATGGTCTCTTTCTAGCCCTCCTCAGCCCACCATCTTCTGCATCTGAATCTTCCTCTTCTTCCTCATCTGAATCTCCCTCTTCTTCTGCATCTGAATCTCCCTCTTCTTCTGCATCTGAATCTTCCTCTTCTTCTGTACCTGAATCTTCCTCTTCTTCTGTACTTGATCTCTCTCTGCTATCTGTCTCTGTCTTCTGTATCTGCCTCTGTCTCTTCTTCTGTATCTGACTCTGTCTCTTCTTTTTGCTTCTTCCTCCTTGTGCTATTTGATTTCCCCGATTTTTTCCTGCGTAAATTGAAGAAAAACATGTGAACACTCTCCGGGAGAACATATTAACACTGTAAGCATGTATGGAAATGAACAATGAGATTAACATGTGCACTAACTTTGTTGCTTTTTTTGAATCCTCCTCTTCTTCTATATCTGAATCCTGTCTTCTTCTGTCTCTAAGTCTTTGTCTTTTCGCTTCTTCCTCCTTGTGACCTTTGATTTCCCCGATTTGTTCCTGAGTAAATTGAAGAAAAAGAGAGAACATATTAACATTGTAAGCATGTATGGAAATGAACAATGAGATAAACATGTGCACTAACTTCGTTGCTTTTTTTCCCTCTCATCCGCTCGCGCCTGGATTTAATCCTCTTATTTGATTCTTTGGTAGTTGGTCTCCCTTTTGGAACTATTTTGATTGGATTTTCCACGTCATCAGTGCAGCATTCGCGAGCAGCAAAGAAGTATGCCGGCAAAGGAACAAACGATTTATGGTCTTCATCCAAATCAGTTTTTTCTCCATCAACCAATATACTCCGGAGGAACTCCATCACCTGTTCTGACTGTGAATCGCTAGCTGCGGCTGTGAATAAAGCGTCACTAGCCATGTTGCGTAGTTGATGATACTTATTCATGTGATCAGACCATACATGAGTATTCGCAGTCCTCGAAGAAGGGAACGCTGGCTTGGCCTGCATTGTCCATCTTTTCTTGACAATTTTTTTTGGAAATGTGCGTACACCAAGATGATCCAGAACGCAGAATATATGTGCGCATGGGTAATCCTGACTTTCCAACTTTTTACATTTACAAGCTGCATCATCCAGTCTTGCTCCTGTAAACAGACAAGTCACGTGATATATAAAATCCACAGGCTTAGCATCCACGCCTTGTGCATCCAACTTTTCTGCCTCCAACTCCTCACCGTCCTTACCTTCCAAGTGATTGGGATCCTTAGCATCCAGGTTTTTGGCATGCAAGTCCACACCATCCTTGCCATCCAACTCATTGGGATCCTCAGCATCCAAGTTTTTTGCATGCAAGTCCTCAGCATCCTTACCTTCCAAGTCATTGGGATCCTCAGCATCCAAGTTTTTTGCATGCAAGTCCTCAGCATCCTTACCTTCCAAGTCACTGGGATCCTCAGCATCCAAGTTTTTTGCATTCAAGTCCTCAGCATCCTTACCTTCCAAGTCATTGGGATCCTCAGCATCCAAGTTTTTTGCATGCAAGTCCTCAGCACACTTACCTTTCTTACCTTGCAATTCTCTAGCATCCCTGCCATATGGGACTTTATCATATGGGGCTTTGTGCAAAACTCCAAACACGACCAAACCATCACATGCTACCCGGTCCGTGACCTGCCAATTTGTCCCTTCGACAATCTGACGCTTTACCTTTGGAAACATCACAGTTGTATAAATATAAGAGGCAGCAATCTCCAGAGGGTGTGCATTCAGCTTAGTGAAGGGTATCGTATGTGTTGCTACTGCGTCTAATGCTGCTTCAGTCTTACGCATTATGGATACACAGTGCTCAACATGCTGCAACAAATCAACAAGCTGCATCTTCCTGTTCAGGTGCACATGAAACCTTGAGTTGAGAGACTCACTCCTCTAATTACTCATCATGCCTAGGAAATATCTACCCTTTGTGTACGCAGCAGCCCATTTGTGTCGCAGCTCGTACATCCTGTTAACCCATGACGACCTCTTGCCCGTTGGTTTTATTTTGAACCGAACCTTATAAGCCTCCCATCTTTTCTCAAACTCATCAACATCCCAACGACGATAAATGAATTCCCTAAATTGCTCCAGCTTTTCCTCGCGGAGGTGCATCACCATATTCTCCTCGATATGCCACGTGCACAAACGATGATCTGTTCCGGTCCAGACAGTAGCTATTGCTTTAGCCATTGCACCGTCCCCATCGGTGATTGCTGAAATTGGTGCCGTCTGGGACATTGCCTCCAGAAATACATGAAGAAACCACTGGTATGATGCAACTGTCTCGTCTGACACTAGACCGACCCCAAACAAAACTGTGCTGCAGTGATGGTTCAGACCAACAAATGGAACAAACGGAAGCCTGTACTTGTTAGACCGATATGTACTGTCGAACACCACGACACCACCAAAGGCAACATAGTCAATGCGGGATTGTGAGTCAGCCCAGAATATGTTCCTCAAATGGCCTTCGCTGTCTTTTGTGTATTTGAAAAAGAATTCCGGGTCTGCTTTTTTCTGTGCAATCATATAGGTGAGCAAATATCTAGCGTCACTGCCTTCTATCTTGCACTTCTTCTGGACTGAAACATGGTTGTATAGATCTCGATCTATAAATCCAAGCTTGTCGGGACCTCCGGCATTCTTCTCCATTACATTCATAATCTGATGTGTTCGAAGTCCACCGACAGCATACTCGATGACATCGGCCTTTTGTGCGTCATTCATTCTATGATGAGCCGACAAGTACGGAGTCAGGTCAGCAGGGACAAACAGATGGTTATGCTTGTCCACAAAATTCTTGACGAACCAGAGGCCACTGCTATCTTGTAGCTCAACCTGAAAAAGAGCGGGACACCCACACTGGGAAAGACCCCTCGGTGTTCTTTTTCTTTCAGTTCTGTTAAAGTGCTTAAGGGCCCGCCATCCTTGTTTGCAGCACTTGTATGTCCTTCTGTATGCATTTTGTTTCGGACCCGGACCCCTGTACTTCAAATCATCCTTTCTAACACCAAATCCTTTTTTTCTCGCATAGCCTACGTAGAACATGTAGGCTTCTTCCTTAGTCCAGAACGTCTTCTTCACAATCTCTAAGTATTCCATACACTCATTCAGGTCTGAACCAGCCATGCCTTTATTATCAATTCCTTTACCTTGTATGTGTACATCATCCATGTCTATGCCATCCTTGCCTGCATCCTCATTATCCTTATCATCCATGCACATACCATCCATTCCTTTGGGGTCCATGCCTTTGCCTTTGTTCCCTCTATGACCCATGTCCTTGTCGTCCTTGCCTGTATCACCCATGTTTTTGCCATCGTTGCCTTTATCATCCATGTCGTTATGCTGCCAGCAGAAACAGATAGTCAATGTTACGGATGAATAGCATACGTTACCGAAATTATGCACTACTCTGCTTAAATAATTGATTTAATTTTTCATATCGGATTCATGTACCTAACTCAGTCCTTCAAAAGCTGTAAGTAAATATGCCTTGACTAAATCTAGAAATTTGTAATTGAATGTACTAGCTCTAACTGATGATCTCCTAACTAAATCCAAAGTCCACGAGTCCTTCAAATGCCTTGATAGATCCACCCTGATAGATCAATTATCTCCAAACTCCATTCAAAATTATATCCTAACTAAATCCAAATTATCTCGTAACAAAATCCAAAAGTATGTCCTAACTAAATCCAAAATTATAAGTCCAAACTCCATACAAAATAATTATCTCCTAACTAAATCCAAAATATCTCGAAACTCAATTCAAAAGTATCTCCTAACTAAATCCAAAATAACTTTCTTAGAATCCAAATCTGCTGACAACTTTCTCATGCCACATAATCCTAACTAAGTCCTTCAATATGTCATAGCTACATCTGACTTACACTTCCTTTCAATCGTAATCTCATCACAACTTTCTGAAAACATAAACCCTAATCCTCAGATGACATATCCTAAACCCTAACCAAATCCGACCGAAAGCTCCTGACAACTTTCTGAAACAATAAACCCTAAACCTCACATGACATATCCTAAACCCGAATCAAATCCGACCCCTATTGGTTCTATATGCAGAAGGGACCAGAAAAGATTTGAGATGGCTAGGCACTTACAGCGAAGATCCGGCGTGAAAAAGTTGATGCACGTCGATGAGGATGATGTGGCCTCTTGGGTCGGGGAAGGTGGCGTCCGCTCGGGGAAGGATCTGGCGCCGCGACCCGACTGGGGTGACTTGCGATGGAGGGAGTGAGGGGGAGTAGGAGCAGGAGGGGTAGACACGGCGAGTGCGATCGGCGGCGATCGAGGGCGCCGGAGGCGATCGGCGGCGATCGAGAGGGCGCCGGGGGCGATCGGCGGCGATCGAGGGCGCCCGAGGTTAGGGCTCGAGAGGAGGAGAGAGGACGAACCGCTCAAACCGAAATTCAAAAGAGTACGCACGATGATGGGACCTCTATAATGAAGTGCTTCATTAATGCAATTAATTTAATCGAAAAATTTAGGACGAGAATACCCCAGGACCAAATTGGGCCGATTAAAGGTAAAAAAAATTAGGTCGAAAATACCCTTAGGCTTAAAAAGGCCCAATTATTCTTATCCGTTAGATCGGCCATATAATACATGTGGTCTGGTGTATTATAATGCATCGTAAAATCTCCCAAAACATGACGCAGGGTCAGTATGATGCTGGATGGATTTTTTGCGCTCAAAGATAGCTTCGTTTCTTCTAGTGCACATCACACATTACACAACAAAATTGCCAAACCAGAAGTTCTTCATAGCAACATATTTCAGCCGTCCTGAACAGAACCAGGTGTTCGGTTCCAAGACTAACAGAAAATCAAACAAAAGCACAGAAACTTGACACTGCTCTAACCAAGTAAATGGAGGCTAATGTTTCATAGAACAAGAAACGATCGACATCTATTAGTATAGTCTGAATTTCAAAGACCGGAAAAACTGGCAGTTTACATGCTCACAAGCCAACATATCCACTGTTCATGGGCCAAAAAAACCGCATGGGACCAAAGGACATACATGAATAAACAATCATGCTTATGATCAGGAGCCATAACCTCATCTCAAGGCACAGGGAGAGAGGAAAGAGAGGCACTCACCAGAATCCCTGTAGCCGGACATGGAGGTTACGATGCAGCCACCTTCATCCCATAGGTGTCAGGTTAGTATACACTGAAAACACGTACACTTTTTTGAAAAATTGAACATGATCTATAGCTCAAGCCATGTTGTAGTGGTACACCCGGCCCTAAGACGAACTCCATCAGGCAGCCAGCCTGCCGCCACAAGGTTCCTCGTCTTCGGCGCAATCCATCGACGACAACCCAGTGTTGCTGCATAACATAGAGATGTAAGAAGTCGATTCAATATGCAAACCATGAACAAGTTTTGAACTGGGCATTATAAAATGGATGAACATGTACCCTCTGCACGTGTACATTTACAACATGAGAGCACCCACAATTGCACAATGCTCATTAGCATGATGAGAATTTCATTCTTAAGATCGTATCAGCTCAAGAACACGGGAGAGAGAGATCAAACACATAGCTACTGGTACATACCCTCAGCCCCGAGGGTGAACTACTCCCTCCTCATCATGGAGAGCGCCGGGATGATGAAGATGGCCACCGGTGAGGGTTCCCCCCTCAGGCAGGGTGCCGGAACAGGGTCCCGATTGGTTTTTGATGGCTACATAGGCTTGCGGCAGCGGAACTCCCGATCTATTCTGTTCCCCGATGGTTTTAGGGTATATGGATATATATAGGCGAAAGAAGTCGGTCAGGGGAGCCACGAGGGGCCCACGAGACTGGAGGGCGCGCCTGGGGGGGGGGGGTAGGCGCGCCCCCTGCCTCGTGCTCTCCTCGTTGATTCCCTGACGTGTACCCCAAGTCCCCTGGATTGCTTCCGTTCCAAAAATAACTCTTTCGAAGGTTTCATTCCGTTTGGACTCCGTTTGATATTCCTTTTCTGCGAAACACTGAAATAAGGGAAGAAACAGAAACTAGCACTGGGCTCTGGGTTAATAGGTTAGTCCCAAAAATAATATAAAAGTGTTTAATAAAGCCCATAAACATCCAAAACAGATAATATAATAGCATGGAACAGTTAAAAATTATAGATACGTTGGAGACGTATCAGCTTGCGCCGGCCATACGCGAGAGATTCCCAGAGATCTTGTGACTGATTTCTCCAGTCCCACAGGCGGTGCTTATGGCGACTAGGGCCATGGGGTGGACGGAGTGCGCGACCAGGATCTGGGACGCCACCTTCGAGTGGATCCGGTGCGTGCAGGAGTGGAAGGCGGTGGACTGGGCGGTTGCGGCGGCGACCGAACCGGAGGCGAGATCTGCGGCCGCGAAGGTTGCCGAGATTCATCGAAGGAGGGCGGATGTGGAGCAGAGGAAGCTGGCGCGGCAAATCTACGAGGAGGCCACGCTGGAGGAGAGGGCAAGGATGCCCCCGTTTCCGTCCTCCCAGCCGGCCGAATTCGTGGTTTGGGCGAGGGCGGAAGCAAAATCAGAAGAGCCACTGCGAGCCCTCCGCTGGGAATGCATCCTTGGCGTGATTCCGCCGAGCGCGTGAGGATGGTGGCGGGTGAGGCGACATCACTGCCTCGCCGCGACATGCTGGAGCCGCCGTGGTTCGTAGAACGTGGCGAGGTTCCACCGGGCGCTCGTTCGAGGTTTCGTGAGGGGATTTCTATCCCAAGGAAACAGGTTTGTCTTATGATCTCACAGTCAACGATGGTGTTAAAACCAGTGGGGATTAGGCAGAGCTTGTGCTCGGAGAATCAGGATTTGCCGTTGGCGGCGAGGTCCAAATCGCCAGAAGTTGGGGGATTTTTCCCCTGTGATGCGAGAGATCACCCAGTCGGATTGGTGTGGGCCCCGTTGCCACATCGCTCCCACCAATCAGGTGCGAGAGGGTGAAAACGCCTTTGGTGAATACGCCTACTGCTCACGACGGCGCGGATGAGACTATTTCTAGGGTTTTTGGACAGCTCTGCTCCATTCCCTCCCCCCGCCGTCGCCAGCCTCGTCCTCTTCCACCAAGCAAACCCACTACCACTCTAGGATGGCTCCGGAAAGATCTGGCTCGCTCCGGATATTTCTCTCCATCTGATCTATTCCCTGTCAAGCATCTCCGCCTGTTTGATCCTCCTCCGACACAGCTTAAGATCATCAGGGAGGGAATTGGGGGCGGATCCAAATCCTTTGCTCAGGCGGTCATGGCGGACAAGAGATGGAGCTGGCCGTCCCGATGAAAGGGTACGACAAGGACATGGTGGAGGCTAAGGAGGTTGCCAAGAAGGTCAAGTGGATGATTGATTCAGAAGGCGGGAAGATGCTCCGAGAGCGGACTCTAGCGGTGATGTGGCAGGCGAAAGACGCTCTGCTCGAGGATGGAGAATCAGTGGCGACATTGGATGGGCTTGTGGATGTGTGGATTCATGCTTGACATGTGCAACATCATTTATAATTGTTTGTGGAAATAAGGAGAGAGTGTTATGTCTTTCACTTTCAAGTGTGATTTTAGTTTCTTCATTTCTATAACATGTACTGTCTACACATAATTGAGAATTTTCCATACATGCCACTGCAAGCTTCCCATATGCTAATATTTTGTCTAAAAGATTCATAGATCTAGAACCCTATCAGATTCTTCTCATATTGGCTATCTTACACGTGAGTCTAGGAGGTCAGAAAATGGATGACATTGACAGTAAACTAATAGATGTGGTGCATTTCAAACTAGACCGGATGGCCAATCTGAGAGGCGGTCAGAAGTAGAAGTCCCCTACCCGCACCGGTCAATCTGCTTCCTCACCCCTGCCAGCGACCCCGTTGCCACACTCGATGTTCTGTTCTCCTGCGTGATTCAGCCAAAGCCACATCGAGGACGCCGTTTTGAGCATGTCTCTGTCTCAGCATTGCCTTGCTCTCGCATGTGGGAATCAACTGAACGCGAGAATTTTTTCCAGTTGACTGATTAATAGCAAACACAAATAAAAATTGTACCTGTTGCTTACCACTACCAATCTTTGACCATGTAGAAGATCCAAAACCCAATTGGATTGTTCTCAGATTGGCCAGAGGTCGAAGAATGGAGAACACAGGGCTTTGGCAGCCTCGGCCGATTCAGCGCTAGGCAAACCAGAGAAATGGCCACTGGGCTAGAGGCTAGTCGACAGAGATTCCTCTGGGTCGTGCGGAGCCCACCAAGCGATGACACGAAGATAGAGCCGGACTTGGATGTGTTGCTTCCAAAAGGTTTCCTAGAACGAACCAAGGGCAGGGGCCTTGTCGTGAAGTCTTGGAAGCCATGGGCAGGAGGCTGCACCTCTACTACGTCTTCAAGCCCGTCGCAACCCCACCGGATCTCCTATCCAGGTCTTGTACCTGCAGCAGAAAGATAGGTTGGACTCTGGATAATTCAACCACAACAAATAGTAGCGCATGGCAATCTTGTCGATGCAAATCAGCCCAATAAGTTTAATTTTATCCATTGTCGCAAACACAAATAAACATTATTGATGTGTGGGCAACAACAAAAGAAAGATGCAGAAGATTAAGTGGCAGACAATTAAATGAAGGGAAGAAGCATGTACAGTACAACTGAAAAATCTCACTTCAATTCTGAAGAAGAGCAAATCGCTCCACTGCCATGTGATTTGCAAGGCTGAGTTATCCAACACAAGTGCATTGATTATGAATCTACAAAACTCAATGAACTCTATCTCGATGACTAAAGTACCAATGTAACAGGATGCAACCAGTCATCAAAGAAACAATTTTTTGGAGTATTTACATGTTAAAAGACAAAAAGAATTCCACTTGAAATTCCAAAGTTCCTCTAGTAGTTGGGTGTCGACACAAGCAGTTTAAAAACAGAGCACCACATCTATGTTCTTGAACTGCTTTGTAGCAAATGGCATGGACTAGAGTGCTAAATCAACATCTTCTTTGTAGCAAATGGCACAGACTTGGCACAAATGAATGAATGAAGCATTCTTCATGTTGCAAACAAACAACCAATAACCAAAAGGAAAACTTGACACACATCACAAAGATAATTAACTAGAGAGCACAGAAATATACAGTTCATTTACATGCATAGCACTAGCCCAACGAACAAATAATGATAGTCACTATCCAAGAGCATTGACACAATCACGACAAACTTGATAATACTACTAATCCAAAAGCGTCCCAGCAGCAGCAATATGTGCGAATAGTCAAATTAAACAATATGGATGCTGCCCGTGACAGGAATGGGAAGGAAGGAGAGGGGATGCATACCTCAGCATCCACCTGTGGCCAGTGAGGAAGGGGGTCGAAGATGCTGCTGCCGCCGCATCGACGACCAACAGTTCAACGGAGAGGGCACAGGTGACACCCATGACGGTCCTAGCCACCAACAAGGCCAACCGCAGCCGATGTGCCACGCTGAGAGAAGGGGGGTGGGATGGGTTGATGCTGCTGTTGCTGCAAGACACAGAGATGGAAGGTGTCATAAATATTTAGATATTTGACTCAAGATGCAAATAGGAATTAACATGGAATCTTAACGTACTTAAAGCATCAGCATTGCGAACATGAATTCATCATAAACAAGCAAAACAGTAAATAAGTACATTAAGCTCTATGCTACAACTGCTGCCAATGCCAAACTACTACCATGACGAACAACAGTCTACGACATTTCATGAACGGCACACCACTTGGAACAAAAAAGTAGACTCAAACCTCAATATTTTTGCGTGTTTTGCAAGACTATTACGAAACCTACACTAATAGATCGAAAACAGTAGCACACTATTACTACTCAAGGGAGGCTCGACAGATGGACAGGGAGAATCAAAGGAGGAAGGGCGTGAGGCGGACCGGACCTTGGGAGTCAGCGACTGTAGGGAGGTGGACGCCATGGCTGATGCAGTAGTCACAGAAGAAGCCAAGGCTGGGGCCTGCGAGCACGGATCCAAGGCCTACGTCCTTGGAGGTCGAGGAGGAGGACATGCGTTCGTCACCTCCATCCTCGTCCTGAACTGCCGGCTGCGGGGTGGGTCGCATCACGGATCCTGCAGGAGGAGGGCATACACGCGGCCCTCTTCCCAGATCTGAAAAAATAAACCAAATCAAGGAATTTAGTAAACATGACAGGGAAGAAACATATCTTAAAGAATCAACACTAGAAACAAAAACACAACAAACAACTACAGAGGCACCTATCTCAATAAGACTCCTAAGCCGGTACAACTCCAAGCCAACAGCGCGCGTGCAATCATCCAGTGAGGTGCGGGTGGTCTATCATGATGTGTTTGACATGCCCAAAATCTGATCTTGACTTGACCCATCTAGAAGGACGTAGGATCCAATGCCCAATATCTGAAATTGATTCTGCGAAGACTAATAACAGGAAAAGTGTACAAGCACCCTATTCAATGTTGTCGGTGCTGCAATAATGCAGTCTATAGGTAGAGTGCACCACGCGCTTGGTGGACCAGATCAACGTGGAAAATTATTGCGCTGCAAACTTTGGAATGACCAGCATGACTCAACAGTGGCCCACATTAGGCGTATACCACTCCAAGGCAAGCTGATTCTTCCTCCTAAAATCTCATCATAGTCACACACACACACACACTGCTGTGACTGAGGGAAAGAAGATCTTTCCTCCCTCCTGAATCCCAATGGAGGGGATGGTGGTGAGCGCCGTGACAGGGGCCATGAGAACGCTGCTGCCCAAGCTCGCCGCCTTGCTGGCGAGCAAGTACAAGCTGTCCAGGGGCGTCCACAAGCAGATCGTCTTGCTGAGGAACGAGATGAGAAGCATGAACGCCCTCCTCCTCAAGCTGTCCCGGACGGCGGAGCTCGACGAGCAGCAGAGGGACTGGCGTGACAAGGTGCGTGAGCTCTCCTACGACATGGAGGACTGCGTCGACATCTTCACCCACGACCTCAACGGCGGCCATGGCGGCAAGGCCTGGCTTAAGCGCAGGCTCAGGAAGATCAAGACGCGCCACAAGATCGCGAGCCGCATCGAGGAACTCAAGGCTCGAGCGCTAGAAGTAAGCAACTGCCACCATAGGTATAAGACTGATGAGTGTGTTGGTTCCCCTGACTGCATTCCTCCTCCTCGGGGCCTGGTCGCTATTGACCCTCGAATGGAGGCACTCTATGTAGATGCCAACAGCCTTGTGGGCATGGATGGCCCAAAGGAGAAGCTCATCAAGTTGCTCAGTCAGGAGCAGGTGGTTGGAAATCGCCTAAAAGTGGTGGCTGTTGTTGGATCTGGGGGTATGGGCAAGACAACTCTCGCCCACCAAGTTTATACTAAGATCAAAAGCCAATTTGATGCCAAGGCTTTCATAACGGTGTCTCCAAATCCCAGTACTGTGGAGGCTCTGTCAGATATATTGCAAGGATTTCAGGGCTGGGTGTCCTCTAGCCTGAATGATGAACGCAAACTCATCGAGGAACTCCGGAAGTACCTCAAAGAGAAAAGGTATGTTCTCATGAGTAATAACCCTAGATCGCCGCCGCCGCTCCCTTCCTTCGCCTTCCTTCTCCCTCGCCGCCGCTAGGGGACACCGCCAGGAAAAGCCCGCGCGTGCGTCGGCGGCGGCGGGGCTCCCTCCCTCCTCGCGAGGTTCCTGGGCGGTGCGGGACGGCCGGCCCTCGCGGCGGCGCTCGGCTCGGCGGCAGGTCCGGTCGCCGGCGGATCTGCGGGGCTCCCTTTGGTGGCGCTGCGGCGACGGCGGCGGCGTGGTCTGCGCGGGGCGGCGAGGCGCGGGCTCCTCCTCCTCCCGATCTGATGGTGCCGCGGTGGCGCCGGCGCTCGGGCGTGCGGCGGGGTCCGCGAGGGTGGTCGGCGCGCGACGTCTCCCTCCCCGATCTGATGGCTCCACGGTGGCGCCAGTGCTCGGGCGGCGGTTGGCGTCGGCAAGCGGTGGCGGGCGCTAGGATCTCGGCGGCGCTCCGGCGTGTGCAGGCGGCGGCGGTCCCTGTGCGCGGTCGGTAGCTCCGTCTCTGACCCGGACGGCGCGCGGGATGGCGGCGGCCCGGCGTGGCCGGCGATCTGGATGCGGTGGTGCCGGTGGCTCGCTGATCTGCCGGTACTCCAAGGTCTGCCTGGTGGTGCTGGTGATGACGGCGGCCCGTGCACGAGAGTTGGATTCCTTCGAACTGATCTGGGTGAAAACTTGCCTTCGGCTCTGCTAAGGCCGGCGGTGGCGGCGCTATCTGCTTCGTTCCCTTCTTGAAGACATCGCCGTGGAGAAGTTCAAGGCCACTCTCTGCTACCTCCGGGGGAAACCCTAGATCGGATGATCGGATGAGGGCGGCGCTCTGGTGTCGTTCCTCCCTTGGGGGCGTCATTTTTGGAGGTACACACGTGATCGAGGGACCAGAGGACGGATTCTTTGGTGGAGCGGTGCTTCATCCTACACACTGATGGCGACGGATCTTGACGGCGTGGCGCAGTGCAGATTCGGAGTTCGCTGTGGGAGGATGGACTCGCGCAGGAGGACGACGCTGTCGGGCGTCGTGGTGGCGTCGATGGCAGAGAGACCTGGCACGGTACATGCAACAGTACAGCTCTGAAGATGGATTTGTGGCATGTGGCTGCGGCGGCCTCATACCCGGCAGACGTCCTGGTTGAGGAGTGCGCCGGACTGGTAGGTGCCCCATACCCGGCAGGCGTCCTAGTTGGGACCTCAGATCTTAGATGTTTAGGTTTGGCTGCGATGTATGTTTGGTATTAGGCCCAGACTATCTGCGCTCTTTCATCAATTGGATATGTGTAGCGACAGTTGTTGCTTAGACGGTGGCTTTAGTCTTGCTGTTGTATTGCTTTGTAAGGTTTTGTGATAATAATTAATAAAGTGGCTGTATGCATCGCCCAGATGCAGAAGCCGGGGGTCATCCTCCTTTTCTAAAAAAAGATAAGGTTATGGCAAGGGAACGATGAACGATGTACATGCAGAGCGTGTAATTTTAACTTCTAAGGAGAAACCATAGGTTAGAATCCTACACAGTTTGTACATGCATTCATGCAATTAACACAATAATTTGTATGTTGTATTGGTTTACAGATACCTTATCGTGCTGGATGATATTTGGGCAATCAACGCATGGAACACTATTAAAGGTTCTTTTGTGGAGAATAATCTTGGTAGCAGAGTTATAACAACTACACAAATTGAAGATGTTGCTAAGGCATGCTGCTCTTGTTTTCATGGGCATGTCTATAGGATCAGACCTCTTAGTGATCTTGACTCAAGGAGATTATTTTATAGAAGGGTATTTTATTCTGATGGTGTATGTCCCGAGCAACTAAAGAATTTTGCCGATGAAATATTGAAGAAATGTGATGGTGTTCCATTAGCTATTCTCAGTGTAGCCAGCTATTTGTCTAGTCATGAAGAGGTAAACTCAAAGGAAACATGGGAGAAGATGCAAAATCATTTTGGTTTTCCATTGGAAGGACACCCTGCATTAGAATGGATGAGGCATGTGCTTACGCTTGGCTACAATGATTTGTCTTTGGAACTTAAGACATGTTTGTTGTATCTTGGTATATTCCCGAAGGCTTATAAAATAAAGAAGGAAGATTTGGTGAAGAGATGGATTTCCGAGGGTTTTATTATTGAAAAGCATGGTTATAGCCATCAGGAGATTGCCAAAAGCTACTTTAGTGAGCTCATCAACAGAAACATGATCCAAATAGCCGAGTACGATGACTGTGGGCATGTGCTGTCGTGTAGAGTGCATGATCTAATGCTTGACTTTATCATACTGAAGTCCACGGAAGAAAACTTTATCACTGTAATCAAGGAACCACCTACAGTTAATGGTGCACACAACATGAAAGGCCATTTCGAATTCCGCCGGCTATCCCTCCAAGTTGGTAATTCAGAATGCACTCAGGTGCTGGATAACACCGCTCTCACCCAAGCTAGGTCTTTGAACTTTTGGGGTGAACCAGAATGTATGCCTTGTCTCTCAAGTTTTCAACTTCTGCGAGTTCTGCATCTTTATGCTCGCGGCGACGAATATCAACACTATGATCTATCTCCCATATGCAACTTTTTCCAACTGAGTTATTTGAAGATTGGAGGTGTGCATTGTGAGAAACAGCTAAGAGAATTGCATAAGTTACAACATTTGAAGACATTGGAGCTAGCTAGTGGTGTAGGGTCTTTTCGGCTAGATGTCAGCATATTACCCTCGACGCTGTGCCACCTGATTGTTCCGACTAGTGTGGAACTGTTTGGTGAGATCGGCAGGATGAAAGCCCTTTGTACTTTGGTTGGATTTTCCATACTTCGCCGAGATGTGAAGAGCATGAAGGCCCTGGGTGGTCTGAGCAATCTGAGTGAGCTAGAGCTATATCTTCAAGGGCCTTTTGTTCCTGATTCTGATTCTAATTATGATTCTGTTTATGATGCTCTACTCCTCTCCCTCAGCAGACTTGGCAGGCTTCAATCCATAACCTTCCACGGTCTCGCAAGATATACTTACCTGACGAAGTATGTCTTAACTTGTTGGTCCGCTCCACCGCCAAGCAATCTTCATAGATTACATGCGCAGGGCTTCACCTTCTCTATCGTCCCAGACTGGGTTGCACAACTCAACCAACTCAGAAGCCTGAAAATTGAAGTTCGGTCACTGCTGAGAGATGGTGTGGAGGTTCTGGCCAGGCTGACCATGCTGGTGCACCTTACATTATTTGTTAGGGAGCATGTTCCCCTGGAAGGCTTAGTCATCCGAGGTGGAGCATTTCCAAACCTGAAAGAACTTTGGTTCAGGCATAAAGTGCCTTTCCTCATGTTCGAGGCAGGGGCCATGCCCAGGGTTCAGAGCCTCACTATAGAGTGTTATGCACAAGCAGAGCGGCAAGGTGATGATAGTGTACTTGATGGCATCGAGCATCTGGGAAGCCTAGAGACATTCAAGGTGTACATTTGTAACCAGGAGAATTTCAGCATGTTGTATCCATTGACATTGAATCTTTCCAAGAAGCCGCACGTGGAAGATATTCAACGGTGGGACAAACATAGTATTGAGGCAATGCTGAGGAAGGCGATCAACAAGCATCCAGGGAATCCACATGTTAGCATTGAACTTGTGTAGCGCGATCAAGTGGACAGGATGGGAGGAAGTGCAGAGCTCAAAATGGTAGGTTCAGAAACTTCTATGCTCCAGTACTTCATTTCTCTCTTGCCTGCTATGTGAAAGTTAAAAATACTGCTTATTAAAAAAGTGCAGCATTTGCATGGTCATGAACCTACGAGCTAGCCGATTCTAATTATATGTGATTTAGATATAGTTCTTCTCTTCTTCATTTCTTGCTATTCTGACATGCATTACCCTACATTTCACAACTAATTGGCAGGGCCATGTTACAATGGGCGCCCTACTGCGGTTCCATGGCCAGAATAAACATTGACTGGTGGAGTGCCATGGAGAGGGCTGCTTAGCTAGGCACATGTACATTGCTGTCAGTGTTAGGATGTAAGCATTGTCATGTTGCCTGCTTGATATAGTGTGTAAGAACCCTTTAAATTGCGCGTCCGTTCTATGATAAACTGATTCAAGCTTGAACTTAGTGTCCAAAAACTTGAGAACTTTCGGAGGTAGAAAGTTACTAGTCTTCGAACTGATTCAGCTGTTAAGAAGTACAAGAAGCTCTGTCATCAGCAGGTCATGGATTGTTTCGCAAACGTCGTCAGGGGTTTGGATTCATCAGATGGCATGTAATCTAAACGTATATGGTTGCATATATAATAGTAACCTTATACGTCAATGTTTTCCTGATGAGCAGGATTAAACGGTTCTTTCGCGACTAATGTTACATCCTACTGTTATTCGGTGTGGATGATCTTTCAAGACAATGTTAATCATTTTTCACTAGGTGGATATTCAGAGATGTCTTCATCTCTTGCAGCATCGAAGGGACTCTGCTTCTTTTAGAATACAGGGTGCTCTGCTTCTTGGCTGCATGAGAGGGAAACGCTACTGCCATGTTTGGCTTCATTAACAGGTTACTTCCCATTCATTTTTGACGGAAAACAGTAGGATTTCTCCTAGTGCGTGTTCTATTATTGATTTTGTTTAAGAAATTGTAGCAGCACTATACAAAAGCGTTTAAGCTCCAAGAAAGAAAAAGGACGCCGATAACTGCCACACATGTGGCATCTAGGGGGTTGTGCCGCACGTCCTATGTGGCATGAAAACAACTCCGCCCGCACGACAGCATCCGGGCGCACCCAGTCACAGCCCGCACGTCCGGTGTGTGGCACAATCGCCCACACGTGGACACCATCCCACTACTAGGGAAAAGGCTAGTAGCAGCGCGGGTTTTAGGCCTATCAGTAGCGCGGGTGCCCGCGCTACCAATAAGGCGCTACAGTTAACTCTTAGTAGTAGCGCTGCCTGTACCCGCGCTACCACTATTGACTATAGCAACAGCGCTTTTCAAGAATGCGCTGCTATTATTTAGCTGTAGCGATTTCCCGGTCCCGCGCTACTGTTATATCTTTCACCATTTCCCCATTCCAACTTCGATAAACTGCAATTTTCAGATACTAGGTACTACTAGATATCAATTTCATAAAGCATTATAGGTACTAGGTAGTACTCCCTCGGTTCGAAATTACTCGTCGTGGTTTTAGTTCAAATTTGAACTCAAACCACGACGAGTAATTTGGAACCGAGGGAGTACTAGATAACAATTTCATATATACTCAACATGCATCCTCAAGCAGTACAAGGTGACATCGACGACAATCATCATATGTAGTTCTACATGATATCGACGACGATCATCATATGTAGTTCTAGATGATATAGCCACACACACATATGTAGTTCTAGATGATATCGATGACGATCATCATCCTCAAGCCTGGGCGGTGGGTGTTCCTGATAGTAATTAGGATGGCCTGTCCAACACGAAGATTCTTGCCAACGAGGAATCTCTTCCACCCAACCGAGTTCAAGTGTGTGCGACCATCTGTGTCCATGCGGTAAGTACATGTGGTGACGGAGCCCCTTGCGGTAAGGCGTAGTCCAACTGAGCCTTCTTCATCAGGCTCGATACCACAACTCACAGATAGGTTCTTTGGCAATCTCTGAATAAGAAAAACAAATCAATTAATAAATAGCCTCACACATACTCTTGCAAATATATTTCTACTAAGTCTAGATTTCTACACTATCAAAAGACACAGTACTACGCATTTGTACTAATTAATCATGAATTCTACTAATAAGAATATATGGATTATCTACACTATTAATAATTCCTTGGATTCTACACTAATAAGCATGTGATCAGACTCTACACTAAATTAAAGTATATCATCGACTAGATTCCACAAAGCATATCATTGGACTCTACACTAAGCATATCATCGGATTCACTAAGCATATAATCGGATAATTTGCATTTGTAAGTATAACAATAAAGCATATATATATCATCAAATTACTACATGCAGTACGTATAACATACCATTTCATGCCGATCGACCATGGTACTTGTCAGGCGGGTCACGAATGGCACCCCGACAAAGTCATCACGTGGCGGAATTATGTCCCATAGGTTGCACACCTCCTCCTCGCTTAGCCTCATTCTTTGAGCTATGATGGCTTCATGAAGTGGGTTCTCATCATCTTCATTGAGTGGGTCCTCATTATCTTCATCATCTTCGTCATCTTCATCATCTTCCACCAGGTTGATATAAATGACAATCAACTTGGGTCTTTCTTCTCTGAAGGAGAATCTGATCAACTCACCACCAGTAAGACGGATGCGAGCGAGGAAACGGGCTCATCCATCTCCTCCAATCTGCGACATATTGCGTCCTTTCTCGACCTCCATAGTGTACGGCCCCCCAGGAGCCTCAAATGTCACAGTGTCTCCTGTCAGCTTGTTGAATTTCAACCTCACATTGCATGGGACGATCTGTGTAAGAAAAAGCAAAATGACACAATGCAGTAATGCCAACACTAAAAATAAAATACTTGTTACATTTCATCTAATATCTTACCGCCGCATGACGAAAACTCGGATGGAAGTAGATGCCGAACAGCTTGCCAGTTGCAAGGCTGCTGGCGCACCTTGACTTGCACAGTCGACATAGTGATGCTGGTGGTGGCGCCATTTTCCTAAAGCAATATGAGCAAAGGATTAACGATTCACTTCACAGGAAACAAGTGGCAAATTTAACTAAATTGGCACCTACATTTTGCCAAAAAATAACTTATTACAAAAAAAACTAAATCGAGCATACTAAATCAACTAAATCCACTAGCATACTAAATCCACTAGCATACTAAATCAACTAAATCAAAATGTTCTAAATCAACTAGCCTACTAAATCAACTAAATCAACTAGCCTACTAAATAAACTAAATCAAAATGTTCTAAATCAACTAAATCAAAATGTTACATATGAAAGCCTACTAAATCAAAATGTATCAAGGAGGAGGGACAAGGAGGGGCGACTCGAGGAGGGAGAAGATAGTAGGACAAAGGAGGAAGGCGGAGCAAGGAGGGGCCGGCCGGCGGCGAGTGGAGGGAGGACGGATCAAGAGGAAGGCGGAGCGAGGAGGGGGCGGCCAGCGGCGAGCGGAGGACGGAGGAGGAGGCCGGTACCGAGTCCAGCGAGGAGGATGAGGCGACAGCGGCGCAGATCGAGGGAGGGGCGACGCGCGGGGGAGGACCGGCGGCGCGGGGGGTGAGGAGGATCGAGACCGTGAGTGTGTGAGTGTGATCTGTGGATGAGGCTAGTGAGGGGGGGATGGAATTGCATAGCATTAGCGCGCTACTGCTAAACGACCTATCAATAGCGCCTTTTGGCCTGAACGCGCTACTGCTATGTGTCGGTATGTAGAAATAGACATAGACATAAAAAAATACATTGATAATCAATGGTCTTTTTGTGTACAATCTGATTTGTCAATAGGAATCCTCGCCGGTTGGTTTAAGAACTGGCGAGGACTCCTATTGCGGCCACAGATCCTACACATAGAGTTCTATGAAAACCAAGTGCTTGTGAAAGTTGTAGAAGAAACATATTTAAGGTGGGTAAAACTCTCTTCACAGAGCGAGGTGGGACTAAATTTTTGTAGTTAATTTAGCAGTAACGATTATTGCCTGAATGCGCTACTGCTACGTTACGTAGCAGTAGCGCTGTTTATTTTAACGCGCTGCTGCTATAACTGGCCTCGCGGCGGCGTCGTGGGAATTTTAGCAGTAGCGCTTCTTGTAGTGCACGCGCTGATGAAACTATGTACCTAGGGTAGGGGCACGGACCTGTCCAAAGAGCCCTACCCAAGGACATCCCTAGAAGAAGTCACCTTTCAATCGACTTGAAGGTATCCCACTCGACGGGTTCAAGACACTCGACCAAGAAGCTATCACTCGACCATGAAGCCAGCCACTCGACTGCCAGGAGACCTAAAGTCACTCGCAGGCAAACGGTTGGCTATTAAGTAGTCTTTATGGTCATTATAGCACTTTATTAGGGGCGTTACCAGTAACGCCCAACCTTAAATGTACCTTAAACCCTGCATCACTGAGGGCAGGAGAGGGCCGGCGGACTCTATATAAGCCACCCCCCTCCTCGGTATGAAGGGTTCGCACCCCTGTTATTCATACACACGTAATCCAGTCGACCGCCTCCGGGCACCGAGACGTAGGGCTGTTACTTCCTCCGAGAAGGGCCTGAACTCGTAATCCTCGTGTGTTTACAACTTCCCAATAGCTGAGATCTAGCCTCTCCATACACACCCCCCTACATCACTGTCAGAGTTAGAACCACGACAGTTGGCGCCCACCGTGGGGCAGGAATCTTAGCGCCTGATTGGAGAAGTTGCGATTTTTCCGATCCCTTTGATCATGGTTTCGTGCGGAGTTTTGGTGGAGGGCCGCGAGATCCACCTCGGCGCGCTCACGTTCATCGCCGACGACTCCGTCTGGCTTCAGGAGGCACCACTTGACATCGACGCGCTCCCCGTCCGCGGTGCGACGCACTTCCGCGCATGCGTTCGTGGCGTCCTCCTGCGGCAGTCGTCGACCCAGTATCGGTCGGCCCCCGTGTCGTCTCCCCGCTCTGTCTCCCACCGGCGCAAGCGCTCCGGTCGGTCGAGACTTCAGAGGTGGGTGAGGCATGCCGTGGCTCGCCAGTCGGCCGCCCCACAAGTCGCGGCAATCGAGCCCGACGAATCCCTCTGCGGCCTGTTCGACCTGTCGACTGGCTCCGCGGAGACCGCATCCGAGTGCGACAGCAGTGACCCAGCGGCTGAGGTTCTGGCGGTCGATGGAACGCACAGTCCTCCCGGTTTCCCTCGCGCTGGTGGAGGCGCGGGTGGGGGCGACCCGTCGCATCCCCACGATGAGTATCTCCCCGAACCTCTCACGTCATTACAGCGAGAGGAGCTTCGCCGCCGGAACATGGACGCACTCCACACTCCTATCGTCGGAGAGACCCCCGAGGCCCGGGCCTTGGAGGACGTGCGCTTGGCTAACTTGGCCGAGCGCACTCGACTGGAGAATCTCCAGGGAGCACTCGACGAGCAAGCGCGTCAGCGGGCTCCCGAGTCTAGTCGACGTCAGCTCTTCCCGCCGACGCAGGTATACCGAAACCCAGTTCAGAATTTGGCCGCCGCGGCCCGTATAGCAGAATCGATTCAGCCCTCCCAGTCGGAGGCTGGCAGGGGCTTGTTGCAGATCAGAGCATTGCTCCGGGCGGCGGGAAACTAGAATTCCGCTGTTTCTCAGTCGCGGAATAAGATCCACAGTTGATCCGTTGCAACAGATACAGTCCAGTCAGCTCACAGCCCGAGATCGCCCCCGAGGCGTGAGGGACGTGGTGACCGGCATGATCAGTACAGAAGGAATGAGCAGTATGATCACCAATCCGATCGCGATGATCGACGTCGAGTGCCAACCCCTCCCCCGAGGAGTGGGTCATATGCGCCTCGACATCGAGATGACAGGCGCCCTCATAGCGTTGGGCAGAGGATTCCAGTCGACCCCAGGGACCCAGGCTTTGACGCGAGATCTATCCTCGTTCAAGGTTTGGTTGACAGGAACAGAGCTCATCGGGAAGGCCATAACAGAGATGCGCCTGCCCGTAGCAGAGTACATGTTTCGGGGCCAGAGTGTTTCAGTCGAGCCATCAGAGCCGCAGTGATTCCTCCCAACTTCAGGTTGGCGACTGGAGTCAGCAAGTTCACCGGCAAGTCTAAGCCTGACACTTGGCTCGAAGACTACCGAGTGGCTGTCCAGATTGGTGGCGGCAATGATGAGGTGGCTATGAAGCATTTGCCTCTCCTGTTAGAGGGCTCGGCCAGGGCGTGGCTGAATCAGTTAGCACCCAGCAGCATCTACACTTGGGAGGATCTCTCTCGAGTGTTTGTCACGACCTTTGAAGGAACATGCAAGCGACCAGCAGGCCTTACAGAATTGCGGTCTTGCGTGCAGAAACCGACTAAAACTCTGAGGGATTACATCTAGAGGTGGATCACTTTGCATCACACAGTTGAGAACGTACCGGATCACCAAGCAGTTTGTGCCTTTAAAGAAGGCGTCAAGAACAGAGAGTTGAACCTGAAGTTCGGTCGGACCGGAGAAATGTCCCTGAATCGGATGATGGAAATTGCCACCAAATACGCTAACGGAGAAGATGAAGATCGACTCTGGATTGGCAAGCAGAAAGCAGTCGCCCAGGAAACCGGAGGCAATTCCAGTCGGAAGCAGAAGCGGAAGGCCGAGCCAGCCGCCCCTGGGAAGGCCGTGGCCGTAACCCAGGGAAATTTCAAGGGAAAACCCAAAGGCCCCTGGAAGCCCAAGAAAGTCAAGGATCAAGATGGAAATGGTGTCTTGGATCTGCCATGTCACATCCACACCAAGAAAGATGAAGAGGGTAATTTTATTTACCCAAAGCATACCACTCGACAGTGCCGGCTCCTGATCCAGCAGTTTCAGGGCAAACAGTCCAAAGATAAGGAAAAAGAGTCGGACAGAGTTGAGGACAAGGAAGATAGTGACGATGGATACCCCCAAATCAATTCCACCCTGATGATTTTTGCTGATGTCGAAAGCAAAAGTCGACTGAAAGTCATTAACCGTGAGGTGAACATGGTTGCTCCGGCAACACCCAGTTATCTGAAGTGGTCTCAGACTGCCATCACATTCGACCAGTCTGATCACCCTACGCACATTGCCACCCCTGGGAGGCAAGCTTTGGTGGTCGACCCAGTTGTCGAAGGCACTCGACTGACCAAAGTCCTGATGGATGGTGGCAGTGGCCTGAACATATTGTATGCTGAAACATTGAAAGGAATGGGCATTCCGATGTCCAGGCTCAGTACCAGTAACACGAGCTTCCACGGAGTCATTCCTGGGAAGAAAGCCGAATCACTCGGCCAGATCGCTCAGATGTGGTTTTCGGTGATTCAAAGAATTACCGCAAGGAAAAGTTGACATTCGAGGTTGTGGACTTCCAAAGTGCTTATCATGCCATTTTGGGCAGGCCAGCTTACGCACGCTTCATGGCTCGACCATGTTATGTGTATCTCAAGTTGAAGATGCCTGGTCCCAAAGGTGTGATCACTGTTACAGGCAATCGGAAGAAGGCGGAAGAGTGTTTTCAGAAAGGATCAAAGATTGCTGACGCTCAGATGGCAGTTGTTGAGCTGCAAGAGTACCAGAAGACTGCTGATCCGAGTGAATTGCTACGAGCCAAGAAGCCTGCTTCAGAATCTGCTTTTCAGTTGTCCGGTGAAACAAAGCCAGCCCACATTCACCCGACCGACCCCGATGCTGCCCCGACTCACATCTCAACGACGCTCGACTCCAAATAGGAAGAAGCGCTCATCCAGTTCCTCCGTGAGAACTGGGACATCTTCGCATGGAAGCCTTCTGACATGCCTGGAGTTCCCAGGGGGCTGGCTGAGCACCGTCTACGAGTCGACCCGAAGTTCAAGCCTGTGAAAGAACATCTTCGACGGTCTGCCGTCCAGAAGAGGAAAGCTATTGGCGAGGAGGTGGCTCGGCTCTTAGCAGCGGAGTTCATCCGAGAGATTTACCACTCCGAGTGGCTCGCCAATGTTGTCATGGTCCCCAAGAAGGACAAGTCACTTCGCATGTGCATTGACTTTAAACATATCAATCGGGCCTGCCCGAAAGATCATTTCCCTCTCCCCCGCATCGACCAGGTAGTCGACTCGACTGCGGGGTGTGAGCGTTTGTCTTTTCTAGATGCTTATTCAGGGTACCATCAGATCCGTCTGTATGGACCCGACGAGATCAAAACGGCTTTCATCACTCCATTCGGGTGCTTCTGTTACATCACCATGCCCTTCGGCCTCAAGAATGCTGGAGCCACGTTCATGAGGATGATTCAGAAGTGTTTGCTCACTCAGATCAGTCGGAACGTAGAAGCATACATGGATGATATTGTGGTTAAGTCACGGAAAGGTTCCGACCTACTGACTGACCTTGCCGAAACCTTTGCTAACCTCAGGAGATATGATATCAAGCTCAATCCATCAAAGTGCACATTCGGAGTTCCAGGTGGAAAGTTACTCGGTTTCCTCGTTTCCGAACGAGGAATCGACGCCAATCCCGAGAAAGTTGGCACCATACTCCGGATGAAGCGTCCTGTGCGTGTACACGATGTCCAGAAGCTTACAGGTTGCTTGGCCGCTCTAAGTCGATTCATTTCTCGTCTCGGTGAAAAGGCGTTGCCTCTTTACCGACTGATGAAGAAGTCTGACAAGTTCGAGTGGACTCCAGAAGCTGATGCAGCGTTCGCAGAGCTCAAAGCTCTGCTCTCCACCCAGCCGGTGCTTGCTGCCCCAATCAGTAAAGAGCCTCTGCTGCTTTACATTGCGGCCACGGGACAAGTTGTCGGTACAGTACTTACGGTCGAGCGGGAAGAAGAAGGAAAGGCCTTCAGAGTTCAGCGCCCAGTATATTACGTGTCTGAAGTTTTGACTCCTTCGAAGCAAAGATATCCCCATTACCAGAAGCTTGTATATGGGATTTACATGACCACGAAGAAGGTTGCACACTACTTCTCTGACCATTCCATTACAGTCATCAGCGACGCTCCGCTGTCAGAGATTTTGCACAACAGAGATGCAACTGGTCGAGTGGCGAAGTGGGCGATTGAACTCCTTCCCCTAGGTATCAAGTTTGAAGCAAAGAAGGCTATCAAGTCCCAAGCAATTGCAGATTTCGTCGCCGAGTGGATTGAACAGCAGCTTCCGACCCAAGTTCACTCGGAGCACTGGACCATGTTCTTCGATGGATCTAAGATGCTGAATGGTTCCGGTGCTGGGGTAGTATTGGTCTCCCCCCGAGGAGATAAGCTCAGATACGTTCTCCAGATTCACTTCGATTCCTCCAATAATGAAGCAGAATATGAAGCACTCTTGTATGGGTTGCGCATGGCCATTTCACTCGGCGTCCGGCGCCTCATGGTCTACAGCGACTCAGATTTGGTGGTTAATCAGGTGATGAAGGAGTGGGACGTCAGAAGCCCAGCTATGACTGGCTACTGCAATGCAGTAAGAAAGCTAGAAAAGAGATTCGAGGGGTTAGAGCTTCATCACATCCCCCGACTGAAAAATCAAGCAGCTGATGATCTGGCAAAGATAGGCTCCAAGAGAGAAGCCATTCCCAGCAATGTGTTTTTGGAGCACATCCGCTCGCCGTCAGTCCAGGAGGATCCTTTCACAGAAGAAGCCCCGCAACCGAAAAGTGCCACAGATCCGACTGAAGTAAAAATTCCTGCTGTGGTCGACCTAGTCATGGAGGTCTTGGCTATCACTCCCGACTGGACGATACCATACATCGCGTATATCTTGAGGAAAGAACTTCCAGAGGACGAAGAAGAGGCTCGACAGATCGTCCGTCGATCTAAAGCTTTCACAGTCATAAAAGGACAGTTGTATAGAGAAAGCGCGACTGGAATCGGTCAGAAGTGCATAACGCCAGAAGAAGGTCAGATGATCCATGATGATATCCACTCGGGGACCTGTGGTCACCATGCGTCCTCTCGGACCATTGTGGCCAAAGCATACCGAGCGGGTTTTTTCTGGCCCAGGGCAAACGAAATGGCGAAAGAGATAGTCGACAAGTGTGAAGGCTGCCAGTTCTACTCCAACATGTCGCACAAGCCGGCATCAGCTCTGAGGACCATTCCACTCGTCTGGCCCTTCGCTGTTTGGGGACTGGACATGGTTGGTCCACTGAGAACAGGCAGGAGCGGATTCACACATGTGCTTGTGGCAGTCGACAAGTTTACCAAATGGATTGAAGCCAAGCCTATCAAAAATCTTGATGCTAGCACTGCTATCAGTTTCGTCAGAGAATTGATATTCAGGTATGGGGTCCCGCATAGCATCATCTCTAACAATGGGTCAAACTTCGATTCAGACAAGTTCAGAGCTTTTTGCGCCTCTCAAGGCACACGAGTCAACTACGCGTCGGTCGCGCATCCCTAGTCGAACGGACAAGCTGAAAGAGCAAATGGTCTAATTCTCAAAGGACTGAAGCCTCGACTAATGCGTGATCTCAAGCACACAGCAGGCGCTTGGGTCGACGAGCTTCTGTCAGTTTTGTGGGGACTGAGGACCACCCCGAACCGGTCGACTGGAAGAACACCATTCTTTCTAGTTTACGGAGCCGAAGCCGTCCTGCTGAGCGATCTACTTCACAACGCCCCCAGAGTCGAGCTTTATAACGAAGACGAAGCAGAGCAAGCCCGGCAAGACGCAGTCGGCCTCATAGAGGAGGAGAGGGAAATGGACATGATCAGATCGACCATCTATCAGCAAGACTTGCGTCGATTCCATGCCAGAAATGTGAAGAGCCGAGCCTTCCAAGAAGGAGATTTGGTCCTCCGAGTGGATCAGCAGAAACCACACAAACTTGCTCCTACTTGGGAAGGCCCCTTCATCGTCACCAGAGTCCTCCACAATGGAGCATATCACCTCTACAATGTTGATCGCCAGATCGAGCCACGAGCTTGGAATGCGGAACTGCTCCGCCCCTATTACACTTGAGTTCTCCCTCGGACAAGATGTAATAAGGAAAAAATTTCTGCAGTACATTTTTATCAAAGACAAGAGTGTTCCAATAATTGCTGTCACTTTTGTTTGCATACGAAATCCCCCAGTGGGTGACTTAGCTGCGAATCCGTTTCGCCTAAGTTTGAAAAAATCCTACCGAGTGGAGAGCAATCCTCCCACTCGGGGGCTTAGCTGCAGTCCAGTACTCGCCTAAGTTCTCCCACTTAGAGACTTAGCTGCAATCAGGCACTCGCCTAAGTTTGAAAAAATCCTACCAAGTGGAGAGCAATCCTCCCACTCGGGGGCTTAGCTGCAGTCCAGTGCTCGCCTAAGTTCTCCCACCTAGAGACTTAGCTGCAGTCAGGCACTCGCCTAAGTTTGAAAAAATCCTACCGAGTGAGAGCAAACCTCCCACTCGGGGGCTTAGCTGCAGCCCAGTGCTCGCCTAAGTTTGAAAAATCCTACCGAGTGAGAGCAAACCTCTCACTTGGGGGCTTAGCTGCAGCCCAGTGCTCGCCTAAGTTTGAAAAATCCTACCGAGTGAGAGCAAACCTCCCACTCGGAGGCTTAGCTGCAGCCCAGCGCTCGCCTAAGTTTGAAAAAATCCTACCGAGTGAGAGCAAACCTTCCACTCGGGGGCTTAGCTGCAGCCCAGTGCTCGACTAAGTTTGAAAAATCCTACCGAGTGAGAGCAAACCTCCCACTCGGAGGCTTAGCTGCAGCCCAGCGCTCTCCTAAGTTTGAAAAAATCCTACCGAGTGAGAGCAATCCTCCCACTCGGGGGCTTAGCTGCAGTCCAGTACTCGCCTAAGTTCTCCCACTCGGGGGCTTAGCTGCAGTCCAGCACTCGCCTAAGTTTGAAAAAATCCTACCGAGCGGAGAGCAATCCTCCCACTCGGGGGCTTAGCTGCAGTCCAGTACTCGCCTAAGTTCTCCCACTTAGAGACTTAGCTGCAGTCAGGCACTCGCCTAAGTTTGAAAAAATCCTACTGAGTGGAGAGCAATCCTCCCACTCGGGGGCTTAGCTGCAGTCCAGCACTCGCCTAAGTTTGAAAAAATCCTACCGAGTGGAGAGCAATCCTCCCACTCGGGGGCTTAGCTGCAGTCCAGCACTCGCCTAAGTTTGAAAAAATCCTACCGAGTGGAGAGCAATCCTCCCACTCGGGGGCTTAGCTGCAGTCCAGCACTCGCCTAAGTTTGAAAAAATCCTACCGAGTGGAGAGCAATCCTCCCACTCGGGGGCTTAGCTGCAGTCCAGCACTCGCCTAAGTTTGAAAAAATCCTACCGAGTGGAGAGCAATCCTCCCACTCGGGGGCTTAGCTGCAGTCCAGTACTCGCCTAAGTTCTCCCACCTAGAGACTTAGCTGCAGTCAGGCACTCGCCTAAGTTTGAAAAAATCATACCGAGTGAGAGCAAACCTCCCACTCGGGGGCTTAGCTGCAGCCCAGTGCTCGCCTAAGTTTGAAAAATCCTACCGAGTGGAGAGAAAACCTCCCACTCGGAGGCTTAGCTGCAGCCCCCCGCTCGCCTAAGTGTTTAGAAATCCTACCGAGTGAGAGAAAACCTCCCACTCGGAGGCTTAGCTGCAGCCCAGCGCTCGCCTAAGTGTTTAAAAATCCTACCGAGTGGGAGCAAACCTCCCACTCGGGGGCTTAGCTGCAGCCCAGCGCTCGCCTAAGTGTTTAAAAACCCTATCGAGTGAGAGCAAACCTCCCACTCGAGGACTTAGCTGCGGCCCAGTACTCGCCTAAGTACAGGACACAACCCAATCTGCAAGGACGACGAGGCGCAAGTCGACTGCTACCTTCTCCTTCGGAGCTGCACCGCAAATACAAGGTTATTCCGAGTGAAGATCGAATTCCACTCGACGGATCAAACCATGAAGATATTCAAAGAGAAATCAAGTTCAGATAAAGCCTAAAAGGTCCCAGACCTCAGATCAAAGTACTCGAGCCCTCGGCTCGGCGGAGTTTAACGGTTACAAATCCACTCGGCATTCCGAGGCAAATTTAAAGTGAAGCATAAAAGTTTTTCATTCCTCAGGAGGAGGACTAGAAGGGGCGACGAACTCGTCCAAGTCGATCCCATCTGCAATGCGAGTGGCGGCAGCAATGAAAGTCTCCATGAAGTCTTGAAAGTTGTGCTTCCTGGTATTGGCAACTTGGATGGCGGCTAGCTTTTCTTCTCGCGCTTCCTTGCAATGGACGCGGACCAGAGACAGAGCGACATCAGCACCACATCTAGCAGAAGATTTCTTCCATTTCGCCACTCGACCTGGGACTTCATTAAGTCGAGCCATCAGGGACTCGAGGCGTTCTGAAGCGTCGTCCCAGGCCAGAGTGATGTGTCGATCCGCGACATCGCAACCTTCAGTCGAGCAAGATAGTCAACCACGCTGGCAATACGAGACTCCAGACGGAGCACGTTCATTGCAGCCTCGTCCTTCACAAGGGAGTTAGCAGGGTCCAAGCCTGGCTCCACTCGACTGGTCTCCTCTTCAAAGTTCTGACAGAATTCTGCAAACACGATTCAAGAATAAGACGGTGACCCTACATAGACTTGGTAACCGCAAGACAGTCGGGGCAGAGTAATTACCTTCGAGCACGACGAACAGCTTCTTGGCGAGTCCACCGAGATAAGCCTCCAGATCGTTCCTCTTCCCCGCCAGCTCACCTGCCTTGTCGTGCAGAGCCACGTTGTCGTTCTTCAGTCGGCTGACCTCTTGATTGGCTACCTCGAGAGCAGCTTTCAGTCTGGAGTTCTCCTGCTCAAGAGCTCCGACCGAGGCTATTTTCTCTTCAGCAAGCCTCGTTTTGTCCAAGACCTCCTTCTGTGCCTCTGCAAGATCTTGATCCTTCTTCTTCAGAGCTTCCTCCAGTTTATCTGCGGCGCATCGAGTGAAATCAACATCAAGAATGGACAAGAAAGAAAAGCCACTCGTCTAGAATGGAGAACCTCACCAGCCATACCTTTTGCTTCTTCTTGCGCCTTCTTCAAATTCTCCTGAGAAAGCTTCAAGTTAAGGTTGAGCTGGATCTGCTGATTCTCCAACTCAGTATAGCGAGCTACAAGTTCGCAGGATTTCTGTAAAAAGAAAAATCAGTCGACAAACGTCCAAAATAAGTTGCTTCCGAGTAACTAAGAGACAATGATGACATTTCTAAGACTACAGCCGAATCAAGAACATTCGACAGTAGTCTCGGGGACTACACCCAGTGGGTGCACTCAGCATGCCCCCACTGTAAAAAAAAACAAACAAAAAGTCGACTGCCCGCAGTCGACCGGATACAGTCCCATTCGACATGGCTTGACCAAACCGAGTGAAGAAATACAGCTACAACAACACAATATAAAGACTACAGTCGACTGCCAGCAGTCCACCGTAGTCTCGGGGACTACACCCAGTGGGTGCACTTAGTGTGCCCCCACTCGTCCAAGAATTGGCAGACACACCCAGTGGGCGTACAGATACAAAGATCTTCGGAAAAGAGATTCTTCAAACAGCATATCATAACAGACCAAGTGTTGAGTCGACTGACCTGGACGTTGCTCTGAAGAGCCGAGCTTGCGTCATAAGCTGCTTGGCTGGCCTCCCGAGCCACCTTCACTTACTCCATCATGATCCCCGCCTGGCGTATAGCCTCTTTTGCGGCAGCCGCTTGGTCCTCAGGGACAGGGTACGCGTCAAAAAGCGAAGGCGGATCCGCAGTCGACGTCGAAGGCCGCACACTTGTCAGAGGAATGGCGAAAGTCACAGAAGCCCGAGCGGTGTCACCACCATCCCGAGCTACGGCCTCAGACGCCGGAGCAGATTGGGGGGTCTTGTCAGTCGACGCCCTCTTGTTCCTCCTCACTCTCAGCGGTTCGTTGTCGTCATCATCCGGGAGGTCGATAACATGAGGAGGGGCTACAAGGGAAACATTCAATCGACCAGAGTTGCAATAAATGTCGACTCAAAGCGGAACGTCAGTAATCGTACCAGGGTTGGAGGTAACAGCATCCTCTATCTCTTGGTCGTCGTCCTTGGCGGAGATCTCAGAAGTAGCAGCACTGCAAGTCTCGAAAGTCAGTCAGTTGGCTCAATGAATCGACCAAGGATCTGTCCACGATCGACAAAGGAAAACAAGTTTTATTATTACCCAGAAATGGTGGGGACGGCCATCTTCATCTTGGGCAGAGCCTTGGGCGGCTTGGACGGCGTCGCGCGTGGGTGCTTGGGAGCCTTTCCAGTCGGCGTAGGAGAAGAGGTCCGAGGGCGTTTCGACGACTGCCCAACAGGAGCAGTCGCCCTACCACGCTCCCGCGCTGGGTCGTGTGTGAGCTTGGATCGCCCCTCCGGGCGGGGGGGTTCAACCTCCTCCTCCTCCTCTTCGCTGGAGTCGACGTCGTCGCCTCCCTCTCCTTCACTGTCGGACTCCCACTCGCCTTGATCGTCTCCGCTCTCACCTCCGCTCACCTCCCCTTCCTCAGTTGGCCCCTGTGCCCCGTTGGGCGTCGAGTACATCTCGGTAGTCGCCTGGGAAACAACAGACAAGACGAAAGTCAATCGACCTACTCAAAGAAGACCAATGAAGAAAACAATATCTCAGTCAGGAGCATAAAGACATACCTGGTCCACGTCATACGAGTTGTTGAGTGGAATTACCCTCCTGGCTCCTCGGGGGTTGTCTTTGTTCCCCGTGATGCTCGACAGCCACCCCTCCAGCATCTCGTCAGTAACCTCCTCCGGGTGGACCCGAGTGGTGTCGTCGAGACCCGAGTACAGCCACATCGGGTGGTCACGAGCCTGGAGCGGTTGGATGCGCCTCCGGAGGAAGACCTCCAGCAAGTCCATACCAGTCACGCCCTCACGGACAAGCTCAACCACTCGACCAGCCAGTACTTTGACTTGGGCCTTTTCCTCCGGCGTCACTTTCAGAGAAGCAGGTTTTTCAGCTCGGTCGAGAGAGAAAGGGGGAGGTCCGGTCGACTGTCCTAGGGTCGCCTGGTCTTGACAGTAAAACCAGGTCGCCTGCCAACCGCGGACCGACTCCGGGAAAATGATAGATGGAAAACAACTCTTTCCCCTCGTCTGGATCGCCAGGCCCCCGCACAGCTGAATCACCTGCGTCCTTTCGTCACTCGACTTGGCCTTCTTGATCGATTGAGAACGGCAGGTAAAGATGTGCTTGAAGAGTCCCCAATGGGGGCGGCAACCCAAGAAACCCTCACACATGGAAATGAAAGCAGCAAGATATACGATGGAGTTGGGAGTGAAGTGGTGGAGCTGCGCTCTGAAGAAGTTCAGAAAGCTCCGGAAAAAAGGATGGGGCGGCAGAGAAAACCCTCGGTCGATATGGGTGGCTAGGAGCACACACTCACCGTCGCGAGGCTGAGGTTCGATCTCTCTCCCCGGGAGACGCGCAGCTTCGTGGGGAATGACTCCCCCCTCGACCATGTCGTCGAGGTCTTCTTGCCGGATCACCGACGGCATCCAGTCGCCCTGGATCCAGCCGCGGGGCAGAGCAGACCTTGAGGAAGATCCGCCCCGAGCAGATCTCTCCCCTTTCCCCTGCGCCGCCGCCTTCTTCGCGCGCTCCAGAGCGGATGTCTTGTCCTTCGCCATCGTCGCCAGCAAATCTCGCACGGGTCTGCGGCGCTAGGGTGAGAGCGGAGGTGGCGGAGGAGCTTGCGAAGGGAGAGAGGAAGAAGATAGCACACTGTTTGGAAACCCCGAGCCGGCTACTTATAAGAGGCCGCTCCCGAGTGGCTGACTGGTAGGCCCAGGCAATCCAGTCAAATCCCGCAGCGGACGCGCGCGTAGTACGTGGTGAAAAAGGTGGCGCGGAAATCGAGGAGCTTCTGCTTTATCGCTTCCGATTACTGCGGCCGCTCCCGTCCTGCGCGCTTCCCGAAATCCGAATCCCACGACATCCGCGGGCTGCAAAACAACTTGTCAAAACAGAAGACCCTGCTCGCGCCGACACTCGGTATGTCACAAGTAAAGAAATTCACTCGACGAAAGGCCTGGAATGGATCAAGGCGACTGGGAGAGGTTGATGACGTCATCCGTGACGACTGACCCAAAACGAGGCACTCATGTAGCCCAAAGAACCAGTCGGAAGGATCTCCAACTCTTTCCCCACTCAAACCTCGATCCATTCGGGGGCTAACGATGAAACTATGTACCTAGGGTAGGGGCACGGACCTGTCCAAAGAGCCCTACCCAAGGACATTCCTAGAAGAAGTCACCTTTCAATCGACTTGAAGGTATCCCACTCGACGGGTTCAAGACACTCGACCAAGAAGCTATCACTCGACCATGAAGCCAGCCACTCGACTGCCAGGAGACCTAAAGTCACTCCGCAGGCAAACGGTCGGCTATTAAGTACTCTTTATGGTCATTATAGCACTTTATTAGGGGCGTTACCAGTAACGCCCAACCTTAAATGTACCTTAAACCCTGCATCACTGAGGGCGGGAGAGGGCCGGCGGACTCTATACAAGCCACCCCCCTCCTCAGTATGAAGGGTTCGCACCCCTGTTATTCATACACACATAATCCAGTCGACCGCCTCCGGGCACCGAGACGTAGGGCTGTTACTTCCTCCGAGAAGGGCCTGAACTCGTAATCCTCGTGTGTTTACAACTTCCCGATAGCTGAGATCTAGCCTCTCCATACACACACCCCTACATCACTGTCAGAGTTAGAACCACGACACGCGCTACTGATAAACTTGTTTCAGCAGCGAGTTTCTACGGCCCGCGCTGCTGCTACTTACCAGCAGCGCCTAATTTTAAAGCGCGCTGCTGGTACGATTCTGTGTATAGGATTTTCCCTAGTAGTGTCCTCGTGCCATGGACACCATCCTCGCGGGGCTCTCCGCCCCAGCTGGCCTCTAGACGCCCCCAGTCTACTGCATTGGGCCGCTAGTCAAGTCAGAGGAGGTGGGCGTGAAGCGTGGAGACGAGTGCCTTGCATGGTTGGACACGCAACCCAGGGCCAGTGTGGTGTTCCTCTGCTTTGGCAGCCTCGGCCGGTTCAGCGCCAAACAAACCAGGGAAGTGGCAACCGGGCTGGAGGCTAGTGGACAAAGGTTCCTCTGGGTCGTGCGGAGCCCGCCAAGCGATGACACGACTACAGAGCCGGACTTGGATGTGCTGCTTCCGAAGGGTTTCCTGGACCGGACAAAGGGCAGGGGCCTCATTGTGAAGTCATGGGCACCAATAGCGCACCAGACCCCCGCGTCGCCTCCCTGGCGGCTCGGGGGAGACAACCCTAGCCGTCGCAGCTCTCTTCCTCTCCTCCTCTCGTCCCGCCGCCGCCGGAGGGCTCATCCCAGCGAAGCTCGGGCTGACCCAAGGAAGGTGGCGGCAGGGCAGCTTTGGGCGCGGGGCACGGGCGCGAGGTGCCGTGCTGCAGCGAGATGTCATCCAGATCTACGCG
Source organism: Triticum urartu (assembly GCF_003073215.2). NCBI lineage: Eukaryota > Viridiplantae > Streptophyta > Magnoliopsida > Poales > Poaceae > Triticum > Triticum urartu. The sequence goes on from NC_053024.1 coordinate 26,183,453, forward strand.
GCGACACGACGGAGGCATGGAGCTGCGGGCGGCGGTGCCGCGGCAGGGCTCCGCGCCAGGAAGCTGGGGCGGCGGCCCCAGGGGCTCTCGACGGTGGCGCCACCGCTACGGCTGCGGGGGCAGCGTGGTGGCCGCCCGTGATGCCTGCTCGCGACGGTTCGGGGCGTCCCCTGCTCAGATCTGGTCCGGCGAGGGTGGTGGTGGCCCGGGCGCTCGCCAGCGGCCCTGCTTCTCTCCTCCAGCGTGATGCTGGGATGTCGTCGGTGCGGCGGGCGTGGTGGATCTGGAGGTGGTCCAGATCGATGGCTGGCGGTGTTGCTGGGGGCGCGGGCGGCGGGCGGCCTCTGGCCTGGAGCGGCCAGATCCGGAATTTGGCGGCCGGAGGCCCGGAGGTGGGTCGGCCGGCGACTGTCTGCAGTCGGGTTGCTTGGTGGCTCCTGTAGGGATGGTGGTCCGCGGTGGCATGGTCGGGGCACGGCCTTCGGGTTGCTCTGGCTTGCGTGCCGGCGGCGCTTCGGCTGGTTCTTGGGCGGTGTAGCAGGTGGCGTCTGTTGCTCCGGTTTGGTGGTGGTGTGTTGGAGACGCCGTCTCCGGCATAGGTGCTCGGCTCCCTGACAAAAGTCATGCTCGACTTCGGTCTGGGCTGGTGGCGAATGATGCCTTCGGGTGTGATTTTGCCTTGTTGGAGGCGCCATCAAGGGGATCCGACACCTCTCCCTGCTTCGAGTACTTGTCTCCCGGTGAAAACCGTGTGTAATGGTGGCGCCATTGGCGTCATTACTTTGTTGAAAGCATTGCCTTGGAGCCAAGTTGGATGCTCGGAGCACTTGATAGTGGTGGCGCGGTGGATCTGAAGTGGGCAGCGGTTTGGTGTGCTTGGTGCCATTGGTGGTGCATCCGTCTGGGCTGGTCGTTGGTCGGCAGGAATGCGGCAGGAGCTCCCCTCGGTGACATGTCCGTCGGGGGCGATGGTGGTGGGCACTTGGTGCGCACACGACATGCTTGCGGCGCCAGGCGAGTCAGGTTGGGTGCCCTCTCGGGGTCGGAGAGGCACTTGTTCGCTCCTCTTTCGTCGGACATGTCGTTTCTCTCTGGCGACGGTGATGTCGTCTTACATGCTCGTAGCTGTCTCCTGTATGTCCTGTTGTGCCCGAGCCTAGGTGTGGTGTACTCTTTGTAAAGGTTTTAGCTCAGTTTCCCTTAATTAACCGAGCATCGGTTTCTTTACCGCTTCTTCTAATCAATCGAAATACGCAGCTCTCCTGCGTCTATTTCAAAAAAAAGTCATGGGCACCACAAGGTGACGTTCTAGCACATCATGCTGTGGGAAGTTTTGTGACACACTGCGGGTGGAACTCGGTGCTCAAGTCTACTATGGCAGGTGTGCCTATGCTGGCCTGGCCATTGTACGCGGAGCAAAAGATGAATGCGGTGTTCCTCGAGAAAGAGATGGAGTTGGCTGTTGTGATGGAAGGATAAGACAAGGAGGTGGTGGAGGCAAAGGAGATTGCCAAAAAGGTCAGGTGGATGATAGATTCGGAGGGCGGGAGGGTGCTCCGAGAGCGGACTCTAGCGGTGATGCCGCAGGTGAATGAGGCTCTACTCGAGGGTGGAGAATCAGAGGCGACCATGACGGGCTTTGTGGATGCGTGGATTAAAGCTTGACATGTGCACCGTCATTTATAAATGATCATGGAAATAAGTAGTGAGCATTGAGTCTTAAAAGTGTGATTTTTGTTCCTTCCTCTCTGTAACATGTACTATCAACACACAATAGAGAAATTTCTATACATGCCATCCAAACTTTACTGTGTACTTATATGACGTCTCGAAAAATGTATCCAGAAAAGAAAACTTGTTTTATTCGCACAAAAAAACGATTTTTTTTGCCCAAAAGCTAAGGAAGACTGGTAGAAAACTGAAACGTTGGAAAAACCCAGAGAAAAAACCGTTTAAAAAGCCGAAAAACATGTGCAAGAAAATTAAAAAAATAAAATTCGGAGGGAGCGCCCAGAGCACGACACGTGGCGAATGGCTGAGAACGCGCCAAATGGCGCTGATCGTTGCGAGGCTCCCGAAGGAGCACTCGTTAATTAGTTGCTCTTGTCAATACATCAGAAGCGGGGCTGGGTGTGGCAACGTGGTTTTGGGCTAGACAAACAACACGAGACAACGTTGACAACGGCAGCGACACACTGGGAAGGAAGCGAGCGTAGTTGACAACGTGAGGACCACAAACAGAGGGGTGATGTCATGTTAGACCCTTCTTGTTTTGCTAATTTACCGAAACACTAAAGATCTCATGTTAGATTTTTGTCTCTGGGCGTGAACGCATTGGTTGTCGTCCGATTCGTAGCACAAATCTTGAAGCATGGATAGGAGCCACGTCATCATATGAAAAGACTCCACATTGTTTTCAATTTCTTCATGTATGTATGAATGATTATGTGTGTATGACATGCATGTGGTAACAACCATCAAGCCAAGGAATTTTTTTGTGATATGTGTATTGCGTTGTGTGGTTTCTTTTTCAGGAAAATGTACATAAGTGTCAATGTTTTGATGAAATGTTGATTCACCAATTTTCTGGCACCCAATTTGATTCACTTTTAGTGAAAGTCATGCTGAGTTTTTTAATAAGTTTTTAATATATTACTCCAGTTATGTATATTTTTAACATTCATCTAACAATTTAACATTCTAATGGTTTAACAATATGAACACGACAAATGGACCAAATGTGCCCTAGGTATGGCGACAACCGGGCATGAAGGCGCGCCAAGGTGGTTCAACAATAGGGTACATGGCTAGAACATGTGTTGGTCCAATATTAATTTGAGAAAATCTTGACATTTGTTCTAGCACAGCCACCCAATGCCTTGAGCTTGCTTAGACACTGCGGCATGAGTAATGCTACATCAACGGGGAGTTCTTCTATGGGTTTAACGGACTATCAACTGTGGATCAATAAGATTTAAGATTGGAAGAGGATGGGGCCTATCCCATCCCAAAATCAGGGGGGGTTAGTTAGAAGGAGATTTTGTAAAAGTCCCGTAAGGGTCCGTGCATCTAGGGTTATCATGTTGGCCGCGCAACACGACCCCTTGATGCACCTAGGTCGTCCCTTAACCGACATTGGCAGGAACTCAAGCTATGGTAGAGGGAGATGTCGAAGAAATTGTTGTCGCCAAACTGGTTCAGGGAGACCAAGTCAGCGGATGTGATATTTGGCTGGCATCTCTCATGCATGCAAACAAGTCGTCACATTCGCATGTCCGGCATTAGTCATTGCCTTTGCGGTCGAATGAGCCGCCTACAGGAACATCTTTATCAAGTTATCGTAAATGCAAACACTTCATATTATTATTATTTTTTGAAGGAAAAATTTCCCATCTATTTATCACATGTCACGACAGTACAAAGAACATAAAAAATAATAATTATTATATCCAGATTCGTAGACCACTTAGCGACGACACCCACCGGAGCGAGCCGAAGGAGCGCTGCCGTCATTGCCCCTGCCTTGGCAAGAACTAGCTAATGTTGGCAAGAACATAACTTTTTTAGTTGATATAACTTTTTTCAGGGTATATTTGGTTTATGTCCCCTTTGGTCCTAGCTAATGTTGGCAAGAACTAGCTTGTGAATTTTCTGTCAAGGAATCCTTCATGCTCACTTGCAATCATTTTTTCACAAGAAACCAAACAAAGACCAAAAATATGATAGACAACCATTTTTTTAGAAGGGCTATCATGGGACACTAAGCAAACACAACTTTTGCCACCTTTTATAAAGAGGGGCGTAAAGCCTTTTTCGGTAGCACTAAAATAGTGCTAGATACATCCATTTGAACAAGTAATTTGAGATGGAAGGGGTAGTATGTTAACTTGTGATTTACCTACCCATATTAATGCAATTGTGTAAATATGTTTATCAAATCCTACTGTGATTTACATTAATATTGTGATGAGAAGTTTGATAATAAATTAAAGTGAAATTGGTTCAGAAGATTAGTAAATTAAGGTGATTGATTATCATACGAGAAAGGTTGGATGAAGGGGAGGTAGTAAAGATAAAGATAGAGATAGAGAGTAGAAATGATGCCTCCATCTCTTCTAAGGTTTTAGTCAACTTTTTTCTTTTACCTATTTTAGTTTTATTTTCTATTTTGTATTTGTCGCAATTGATTTTTTTTGTTATTTGTTGCCGTCGTACTTTGCTTTGGATTAATAATCTTTTTTTTGCGACCACACTTCTTTTTAGGATTTTTTTTTCAACAAAACTTTATTTGCAAGGCACCCCTTTGCCCAGGTTTATTAGCCCCCTTCATATACTGTGTCGTACTCTGGCCCTAAATTTAATTAATTAAATACTAGATACATTCTTCTGAATAAAAATTAAATTAATTTAAGTAATTTCGGACTAAGGCAGTATATGTATAAAAAGAATACAATTCAGAATTTCTTTCGAATACAAATTCAATGATATGAATTTTATGACGTATGACTTATATTTTGCTAGTTAAATCTATAATTAAAATTTTGATAAAATATATAAGTGAGATTTATAAACCTGTACAGAGGAAATATAAGCAATTTTTTCTTGAGAAAGCCAGCCAAGGTGTGCCCTAGATCACTGCCTTGCACAAGCCCAAACGGCGCGAGCCCAACCGACCCCAAGCACCCCAACCGCTTTGGTTCCCCGCCGTCGCGTCTCTGCCCACACCACACACCTTCCTCCCTTCCCCTCGCTCTTCCCGCTTCCCCAGGCCCCCCTCCGCCGCCTCGCCGACACACGGGGCCCACAATGGCCGCCCCCGCCCGCGCCCGCTTCGTCCACAACCGCAGCCGCCGCCGCGCGGCCGACGAGTCCTCCGACGAGCAGCAGGACGCCTCCTCCTCGTCCTCCTCTGACGACGACGGCGGCGACGAGGAAGAGGAGGAGATGGAGGTCGAGGGTTCCGAAGAGGAGGAGGAAGAGGCGGTCGCCGACGAGCCAGCGGCCAGGAAGTCCCCCGCAGCAGCGGGGAGGGGCGGCAGGAAGGGACCGATTACCATCAGCCTCAAGAAAGTCTGCAAGGTAGTTTCCGGCCGGCCGCCGCCGCCGGGGTTTCCCCTGTTTTCTCGGAGCATTTTGCTCCCGATTTTGCCACGCGCTGTCCACGATTTCCCGTAAAGAATGTGTATTTCCGAGATTTCGGGCTGAAGTTCCGTGCCGCAGTCGCTTAGCCTCCGCGGATGTTTTGGGAGTTCAGTTCAGAGCAGAGGCGGTTGCTTCCCCTTGCGTTTGCTGTGGAAATGGCTGCTTCATTCTGCATTTATCAGGACTAATTTAGGATCTGCCCACTTGAGCATCGTTTCAAGCTTCTTTGTTGGGAAATTTTTTATCCTTGATGGTGTCTGAACTTTTGAGTGTTCTTTTACTGTAGTAATTTTGATGTGTGCTCTGTTATGTCTGGTTGCAGGTGTGCAAGAAGACAGGGCATGAGGCAGGGTTCAAGGGCGCGGTGTACATCGATTGCCCCATGAAGCCTTGCTTCCTATGCAAGATGCCAGGTCCTGATATCCGTAACTACGCTTGCTTGCTTGTTTGTTTGTTCGTTTGTGCTCTGGGAAGTAGACACTAGCAGTATATATCCCAGTGAGAAGAGGACAGCTCAGGAACTCTGTTTTATGAATTAGTACTTCCTTGTGTGCATACTCACTGGAGTTTAGACTTTAGACTAACTGCTTGTTCCAGATAGTTCTGAAAAAAGTCTGCGTTTCTATTGAGATAAGATGGATAAAAATAGTTCAGTATTGATGAACCTCCACATACCATTTTCTCATGTATCTGCAGACATGAATCTCTGATTGCTGTTTCCTTTTGAGTGTTTAATAGTAACTTATGCATTTGGCATTTACTACTCGAAAGCTTGGCATGGATGGAGACTTTCAGGGTCACTGATGGTTTCGCCGTTTGCACTTTGCAGGCCATACGACCTTGACTTGCCCACACAGGGTAGCAATGGAGCATGGTGTTATCCCAGCCCCTAGAAGGAACACAAACACTTCACTGGATTATGTCTTCCAGAGTCAAGTCAAAGGCAAGATCTCCATGGTGCGTGAGTTGATGACCACTGTCCTTTTTCCGCATCATTATCAGTTGCAGCACTAAATATCACTGCTTTCTCTAGTACAAATTATGTTTAAAATAAATTCCTCTCCCTAATTTTAGGTTAAGCCTCGGTTTCTGGTACCTAATCAATTGGAGTGTGGCAACATAAAGTTTCACCAAAGACGTGTGACCTGCCTGGAATTTCATCCAACTAAGAACAATGTGCTTTTATCAGGAGACAAGGTATTACGGTCCTACCACCTGGCTGTGTTGTCCACTTAGTTCCTTGTAAGTATGGTCACATTGCAGGTATTTTTAGGTGACTAAAAATTTCCCCTTTCTTTTTCTTCCACAGAAAGGGCTACTAGGCATTTGGGATTATGTTAAGTTGCATGAGAAGATCACTTATGATTCTGTGCACTCCTGCATTCTGAACAGTATGAAGTAAGAGCATTAGCTTGATGGCTATTATCAGTTCTGTTCTCCAAGGGTGAAATGTGGCAATTTGATATGATCTTATTCAGGTTCGACACCGCCAATGATGGAGTGCTATACACAGCTTCGTCTGATGGGACTATCAGCAGCACAGACTTAGACACTGGAATTGGCTCGCCCTTGTTAAATCTTAACCCAGATGGTTGGAGTGTAAGTTTTCCCCATTGCTTTCTGATCAAGCTTATACAGATTGCTGCGCTAAAATGGATTTTGTACACATTGCATTTTGATATTATCTTTATACATCTTGTGCTGTGTTAGGTGAACATTTCTTTGCATAGTTCTGAATTTTTTTTTGGCATCCACTTTGGACTTGATTTAATCACCCCTGTTTGTTGCTTTTAACAGGGTCCAAGCACTTGGCGCATGATATATGGGATGGACTTAAACACCGAGAAAGGTCTTCTTTTGGTGGCGGATAGTTTTGGGTTTCTTTACTTGTGAGTAAATGAGTATCCCCAGGAGCTTTTTCATACCTTCTCTGAAATTAATAGCTTACATGCAGTATATGCAGCTTCTTTTGAAACTGTTGACTTGGATGTTAATATGGCTTATTCCATGCATTTTCTTGGGAACTCAATTCCAAATGAAGTTATCAGTGATGAGTTTCTATTTTTATTTGAGTTCAAGATATAGACGTATACTGCCATATGTGATTCAGAGATATGACTGTACATTGTCATATGTGACATATACCATATACGCCTTTGCCGTATCAGAGTATCTTGCATGTTAGCTATATGTATGTTTTACACCTTAATTCTTGCAGATTGGATAGACGGTCGAAGGAAAGAATTGGGCAACCAGTTCTTATACATAAAAAAGGTAGCAAGGTAACTGGCCTTCATTGCAACCCTGCACAACCTGAAGTTCTTCTGAGCAGCGGGAATGACCACTTTGTGAGTGTGCTCTGCTATGCATACATACAAATCCCTTTCTTTACCCGATATCTAATAATTCACATCACTCTATGATTGTAGGCCCGTATTTGGGATACAAGGAAACTTGATCCCAAGTCCGCTCTTGCCAGCCTTGCTCATGGACGGGTTGTTAATTCAGGATATTTTTCTCCACGAAGTGGGAATAAGATCATGACAACATGTCAGGACAATCGAATTCGTGTTTGGGATTATATTTTTGGTAATCTGGAATCCCCAAGTAGAGAAATTGTTCACAGCCATGATTTCAATCGTCATTTGACTCCCTTCAAAGCAGAGTGGGATCCAAAGGTTCAGTTCTAGCTATGAATTGTTTCCCTTTTTTTTCCTTCCATTTTGTTTTTGTTGCCAAGTTGCAAAAAGCAACATGCCAACTTTGATATGAAATGTTATTGTTCTGCAGGATTACTCAGAAACAGTTGCAGTTATTGGTCGTTACATAAGTGAAAACTACAATGGGGTTGCTCTACATCCCATTGATTTCATAGACACCAGCACTGGGAAGCTTCTGGCCGAGGTGATGGACCCCGACATAACCACTATCAGCCCAGTGAACAAGCTACATCCTCAAGATGATATCCTAGCCACAGGAAGCTCAAGGTAGACCATTCGATCTGTATTTACCCAGCATCATATCTACCAATGCTAGATCTTCTTCACCCTTACGAGGTTCTGTCCATGCAGGTCCATTTTCATTTGGAAACCAAAGAATGACATCGATCCCACGGAAGAGAGGACCAGCCAGAAGGTCAAGGAATATGTATACGGGTCAGGTTCACGGAAGAAACCAGATGGCAAGAACGACAACAGTAGTGATGACGACTCGGATGGTGGTGGTGGAAAGAGCAAGAAGGCGAAGAAGACTCGCTTCACTCATACGGCAAAGGGAAAGGGCAAATCCAAAGCTTGATGATATAGATGTAGTTAGTGCAGCAGCTATTTTGGCAGAAAGAACCTATTGACAGCCGCTGCTGGAGCTCATTTTGGGTACCATCTCCCGTCTTAGTCCTAGCTTAACACGCTGAAGCCCTGTGGTAGTATACCACGATCATCTTAAGCAACAAACAGAGTTAGTTTTGTGTTGCTTTTGAATCCTGATGTGCTGAAGCCTTGTGGTACTATGGCAGTATGCCACAGCCATCTTAAGCAACAAACATTTAGAATTAGGTATGTGTTGCTTTTGCATCCTGGTGTGCTTTAGGGGTTAAAATATGTGTATATATGCCTCCTTATATCTGCTTCTACTCAGTTGCTTGAATGCAGTTTCGAACACAAGTTACTGACCATTTGCCATATGTGTTTCAGTGTTTGTTGTCTGCTTCTTGTCCATGAAGTTAAGCAATTAATATGCACAAATGGTATGTCTAAGCAAAGTAACTAACTATAGCAACTGGACAACAGTGTGCCATCATGTGAATGCCTGAGATTATGTCACTGGGTCAGAAATCCACCAATATGCCACTATACTGACTGCTGAGTGATGCTAGATTAACCGTGAATTTCTGTTTTTGACAGTACAAAACATTGAGCCACATGCCAAACAATGTTTCTTTCATTGTAGACTGTTACTAGCTCACTAAGCATCTACCATCAGAGGCTTTGAGCTTCAGTTTGTTGTTCGGTTGGAACTGATTTGGTTAGCATTGGTCAAACCCCAAAAATGATCCATCTGTCATCTCACACCTCCTGGTCAAGGTGTTCCAACACCAAGACAGGTTCTTTTGGCACCTTCAAGAAGATTTGGCTTTGATCCCAGCCAGCTTCCTCCATCTGTTTGATGAAGTTTGCAAACCCATCCTCCAATGCAGCGAGGCTCTCTTCTAGCCAGGCGAAAACGTCGTCCTGCTTCAGTCGATTTTGGTGAAGCCAGTGGGCTTGCCATAGGCTCCTTAGGACCGACATGCTCGTTGCCGCCTCCTGAAAACAAGCATGCATTTGTTGATACATGATGCATAATTATTTCCATACACCGATGTTTAGCAGTACTTTACCTTGAATGTAACCAGGTATGTTGCCTCTTCTGACCCAAGCTGCTCAACACAGAGGATGTACTTCTCATTCTTGTATAGCTTCAGCAGCATATTCACCTGTTTTGGGAGTTCAGAACACGCATGAGCAAGTGGTACCAAAAGCCATATGTGGAGTTATGAAATTGGTTGCAAGTACCACTCGGAAACTGCAAGGCAACCACCAGCAAATGGCTCTGGTGATTTCAACTCTACCAGACTATGATACAGCTGGTTTATGCTCACACTGACTAATTTTGCATTGTCTTTGATGCAAGATATTTTACTTCACGACACTATTGTGAAATGACTGCATTAATGGGGAGAAGTTCGCAGCTTGGCGTGGTAGGCAAATTTACAAGATTCTGGCTGTGAGTTCCACTTGATGTTGCATTTTTACGTTTAAAACTGGGTGCAAATCGATGCCAGTGCCTCATTGGAAATTAGGTGTTGGACAAGTCCTTAAACAATTGTTACGACTATACATATCGCTATGTAGATATTTAACAAAGCAAACTCCCTTTTGTCCCTTCAGTTCTACTAGTTACCAAGGAAGCTCAACTACAAAAAACATTGTAATGATGAAGTCAAGAAACAACTTCCCAGTTTTGCATTCCGAAAACTCATACCATAAAAGAAAAAAATTGCTAAAGATACAAACCATGTCCATGTGAGTGGATTCCTCTCCACCGAGCATCCTCTCCATGGGCACACCAAAAGAAATTCGGGGTTGCAAGAATCTCTCCCATGTTAAAATATTCTCTTCCTCATTGCAAGCAACATAGCCTAGAACAGAAGGATAAAACAAGTATCAACAATTTTTCCAAAAGCAACCAAGAAAAAAAAAACGCAAAATCAAGAAGTGAAGAACATGTCACCAGGAACTGTATGATTTGCAACATGTGACCTCACAAGAATCCGAGCACGTTTTAGGTTAACCTACCAATAGACATGAAGAGGGTATAAAGGCAATGAATTAAAAACCAGTACACTAATATTATATACTTGTGTATATGGGTGAAAATACATGGTCTAAAAGTGCAAACATGGAGCTTTATTAAATTGAGCAAACATAATTTAAGTCCAGCACCTTACTGTGCGGAACTTGAGAACTACTAGGGACTGGTAGCGAAACCAAAGATGCAGAAGACGAACACCCAGCCATGTCAGAGTAAGAGTTAAGTATGAAGACTGTATACCTGGCGTGTCCTGGAATGAAATACAAACAGTGAGGAAAGTTCAAGGTTGTTATACTTGAAGGAGGTTGGTTATTACAAATAAAGAGAACTTAATAAATAGTATTACCAGAATAAGTACACCTATAGAAAGGCCTACCAGCTGAGCTCCTACTTCCCATACTTCCTCCTGAAAAAAACATAACATTTGCTTGGTGAAAATTTTGCAAAATTATTCAGCAAGATCTTTTAGTAATGAACCAAAAAACATGATTGGTGCATAATGGAAGAAGTTTTAAGTCCATTTGATCATGAAACTCCAAAGGAACTCTTGGATACTCATAATAATTTTTTTTTCCTATACAACTAGTACCATTTTTCTGCGGTTTCACAGAATTGACTGAACAATAGGACACTGAACTGACTATTAGAGAGAAGAGTACTGAAATAGCTAGTACCTTCGCAGCAATCTCCCCTAGATTTCCAGATTTTGCGAAGTGATTTTGGATAACACGATTGGAAGGATCTCTAAATCCTCTTCCTACAGCCTGCTTAAGAAGTCCAGAGTCAAATCATTTTCTAAGGGAGCTCTCTACAAAGTTCGAGTCAGGCTTTAGTCACATGTGCTGCTTTCAATATACCTTTGCAAGATTCCCCAATGATGCAAGTGGGAGGAAGTAGCCAGGATAGAGAGGAGTGGTGAGATCAAAGATGCTGCCATATTGCACAGATAAATAGATGATATTAAGCGGGTTTTGCTTCTTCACTTGATTTTATACATTTGCTGTTATAATTTAACAGAGTTAGTGCATGAACCTTCCAGCACTCCCAATGAAATCAGCATACATCCGCCACTTCTTTGGGTCATCATCAAAAAGTCTTCCAAATCGTCCACCTAAAACAAGTCATTCATTGATATTCCAGGACAAAATATTCTGAATAAATAGTCAGGCATAATCATACCAATAAGAAGACGCCCAAAAGCTCCGATGCCATCTTTTGATACCCATCTACAGAAGAGGATTTACATCAGCAAATACAAAGTAGGTGAGTTAACCACGAGCATAAAATGAGCTGATCCACTTGCATTCATGTTTCTTGTTGACTGTTAGCATGTTGGTATGTGCCCTCTGGTATGTTGAATTGTTGATACATTATTTGGTTAAGACATGAGTTGTGTATACAAATATAATAATAGTGATCAAATCAGGATGAAACATAACTAAGCTAAAACTTATACGAAGATTCTTTGTCTTCCAAAGAACATAAATTAATACTAAAGTTCCGGGTTTCTTAATAGCCTATAAAACATAACAAAGATGGTAATGACCTGATAGCAGCGGCAGCAGCAGCTGCTGAAGTTCCTGTGAAGGACCCAACACCTACAGCCTGTGCCAATCTATGATCAGCTAATCATCAGTTTTGACATAATAATTGAAGATCATGACTTGGAAGTCTTTTCAGACTACGATTGTTTGAGAGCACGTGGCAAAATCTTGAAGCCATTTCGGAGCTATCAAATAATGCAATCCATATGATCATATACCACATCACGTAAGATGTATCAGCCCATCTTTTCAGTCACTACAACATTGTTTACTTCTGCAAACATCTTGATTAATAGATTATGGGATACCTTCAGAAGACTTGATGTAACCAACGTGTGACAGATCCATCCTGTCACGTTTGTGGGGAATTGCAATAGCATGTACTGCAGGTAATCATCCGAGACAGATTCTGAAATATAAACGAGGGACAGCAGAGAGTTATAGGTTTGAGAATTGGTATATAGTTTCAGACATTGTGTCAGTCTGCAACTTTGCAAATTGCAATAATGACCTCTTATGCAGCATACTGAGAGAACTAGCAAAAAAAATTTGTTTGCTGCATTATGATTAGAAAACACCTCAATCACTGCATTTTCTAGATTGTAAACCTGAACCTCCACAGTTCATACTCCATGAAAAAGAGCAAAAGTAATGCATAGATGCATAACCAAACCACAGAGGGATACCAGCATTCACCTGGAAAACCTGCTGGAAGCACAAAATCACTAACAGCCCGGGGAATCGAAGAATTCGCCTTTTCATCTTCGACAGTGTTCATCGAAGATTCATCATGCTTCTCCCAGTGAACTTGCAGCTTAGAGTCGCCGTCCAACATATACCTGTTCGCCACATCAATCAGACGATGAGAAACTCGTCGCAAATACAGACATGATAACTCTTCAAATTCAGTCAGGCGTATCAGCAAACAAATTCAGTCAGGCGTATCAGCAAACAAATTCAGTCAGGCGTATCAGCAAACACATGGATTTCAGAAGAGAAGAGACCTCTTGGCGGCGCCGTCGCGGTACCTCTCCACGAGCAAAGGTCTGGCCTTTCTGCAGGAGCCAGACACGTTTCCATCAAAATGAGAAATTGCGGCAGGAATTCAAGAAAGGGAGCGGTGAAATCGAGGGTCGAACTCGGAGTCGCCGGCGCCGCTGCTGGAGGCCGGCGGAGACGCCAGGCGCGAGCGTGGCCGGGGCCGTCGCCATGGGGGAGCTCCGCCCTGGAAGCGGCCGCCGACGGAGAGCATGCTCCGGTGCCGTGGACTGAGCTGACCGGTGGGTAGGTGGAAACCGTGGAAGGATAGGCAGCGCAGCTTACAGTCCACTGGTTTGTTTCTAGTAGTAGTATCAGTTATTTTCCCTTTTAAAAACGGAAATGTTACTTGGCGAACGTTCGCTCGGACGGAATTCCCAGCGAAAGCACCAAGGACAACAATGTTTTGTCCCCTGGCAAAATTTTGCCATTGGCAATTTTTCTTTGCCATGTATTCCACATTGAAGTATGATTTTTTGTTTTTGCTTTTGTCGACTCAAAACTTGTGTTTTTTTTTCGAGTTAAATGCACTGGACGTCCTAAAAGTTTTGTCGTTTTGTCACTTTAGTCCTAATTCTTTCAAAATGCACCTTTAGGTCCTAATTCTTTAGTAAGTGGTTCATACGAAATCCTTTTTTCACAAGCGCTCGCTGACCTGCCCATGTGGCGCGTTAACTGATGCCACGCCGACTGAGGTCCCAACCGCCAGGCGAGAAAAATACACTAGAGTTTCTAAAAGTTTCTTGGCAGTGTCACTTTAGTCCTACTTCTTTCAAAATGCACGTTTAGATCCTAATTCTATAGTAAGTGGTTCACCCGAGGTCCTGTTTTGCTCAATCGTTTGCTGACCTGCTTGCGTGACATGTTGACCCATGCCACGTCAACTTAGAGGCCGCTGTAGTTGCTCTTTTTTTTGACAAAAAGACCCTTGTAATCCTCCCCTCTTGACATTTCCTGGTCCCTGCTGAATCTCTCTCTCTCTCTCTCTCTCTCTCTCTCGTGCCCACAATGTTGCCATGGCCAGGGTAACGGGGAAGCGGGTGATGAAGAGGAGCGTTGGAGCATCCTCAGCGAGCCAACGCACAACCAAGCATGTCAGCGAATGATCGTGCAAAAAAGGACCACTTGTGAACCAATTACTATAGAATTAGGACCTAAACATGCATTTTGAAAGAAGTAGGACTAAAGTTACACTGCCCAGAAACTTTTAGAACCTCCAATGTATTTTTCTCGCCAAGCAGTTGGGCCCTCTGTCGACGTGGCATGGGTCAATGTGCCACGCAGGCAGGTTAGCAAGCGCTCGTGAAAAAAGGACCTCGGATGAGCCACTTACTAAAGAATTAGGACCTAAAGGTGCATTTTGGAAGAATTAGGACTAAAGTGACACCTAGATGAAACTTTTAGGACCTCCAGTGCATTTAACTCTTTTTTTTCTATATGCTAATGTGTGTATTATAGGGTCTTGCCTCATGGGCAATTTCTTGTATAATGCCCATTACAAAACTCTTCATAGAATATTTGTCCCCTTCACATTTTGCCATGTCAAACTAGTTGCCATGGTTTCTTTTAATTTGACATATTTTTCGAAAAGAACCAAATTTCCTAAAAAAAACTATATGTTCACATGACAAAGCTATCATGGCACTTCTATTTGTTAGACCATGGCATTTTCATTAATTAGACCATGGTAGTTTAGTGTAGGTAGCATGGCATTCTAAGTTTTTTTAGACTATGGCATTTTTATTATTAAAACGATGGCATTTTATTATTTTAGACCATGGCATTTTTCTCAGTTAGATCATGGATTTTTTTATTTTTTTAGACCATGGAATTTTTATTTAATCAGACCATGGTAGTCTTAGTGTTGGTAACATCACATTTTTATTTATTTATTCTATGTAAATTTTTATTATTAAAATGATGACATTTTTATTTCTTTAGACCATGAAAGTTCTGAAGAGCATGACATTTTTACTACTAATAGGGTAGTTTTATTATTTGGATCATATCATTTTCACCATTGTGATCAAGGCAGAAAATATTGTAGCATGGCAATTTTTTTCTTTGGATCATGGCATTTTTATTTTTATGCCATGGATTTTTATTCTCTTCTGATCATGGGCAATTCCTTTTTGCCCTATAGCATTTTCAGTTTTTGAATCATTCTCATCGTAAAATTTGATATGTACATGGAAATTTATTTTTAATAGTATGGTATTTTTGTTGGGGAACGTAGTAATTCAAAAAAATTCCTACGATCACGCAAGATCTATCTAGGAGAAGCATAGCAACGAGCGGGGAGAGTGTGTCCACATACCCTCATAGACCGAAAGCGTAAGCGTTTAGTAACGCGGTTGATGTAGTCGAACGTCTTCATGACCCAAAGCGTACGGCACCTCCGTGTTCAGCACACGTTCAGCACGATGACGTCCCTCGAGCTCTTGATCCAGTTGAGGGCGAGGGAAAGTTTCGTCAGCACGACGGCGTGGCGACGATGATGATGAAGTTACCGGCGCAGGGCTTCGCCTAGGCACTACGACGATATGACTGAGGTGTGTAACTATGGAGGGGGGCACCGCACACGGCTAAGAGAAACTTTTGTGTACCTTTGGGGTGCCCCCCTCCCATGTATATAAAGGAGGGGGGAAGAGGAGGCCGACCCTAGAGGGGGCGCGCCAAAGGGGGGAGTCCTACTTCGACTCTCAGTCCAAGTAGGATTCGGCCCCTCTTTCCTATTCCGACTAGGAGAAGGAGGGAAGGGAGAAGAGGGGAGAAGGAAAGGGGGGGGGGCCCAACCCTAGTCCAATTTGATTTGGGCTTGGGGGCGCGCGCCTCCATCTGGCCGCTGCCTCCTCTCTCCACCAGGGCCCATGAAGGCCCATTAACTCCGTGGGGGGTTCCGGTAACTTTCCGGTACTCCGGAAAAATGCCTGAACATCCCGGAACCATTCCGATGTCCAAATGCAACCTTTCAATATATCAATTTTTATGTCTTGACCACTTCGAGACTCCTCGTCATGTCCGTGATCTCATCTGGGACTCCGAACAAACTTCGGTTCATCAAATCACATAACTCATAATACAAATTGTCATCGAACGTTAAACGTGCGGACCCCACGGGTTCGAGAACTATGTAGACATGACCGAGACACATCTCTGGTCAATAACCAATAGCGGAACCTGGATGCTCATATTGGTTCCTACATATTCTACGAAGATCTTTATCGGTCAAACCGCATAACAACATACGTTGTTCCCTTTGTCATCGGTCTATTACGTGCCCGAGATTCGATCGTCGGTATCATCATACCTAGTTCAATCTCGTTACCGGCAAGTCTCTTTACTCGTTCCGTAATGAATCATCCCGCAACTAACTCATTAGTCACATTGCTTGCAAGGCTTATAGTGATGTGCATTACCGAGAGGGCCCAGAGATACCTCTTCGATACACGGAGTGACAAATCCTAATCTTGATCTATGCCAACCCAACAAACACCTTCGGAGACACCTGTAGACCATCTTTATAATCACCCAGTTACGTTGTGATGTTTGATAGCACACAAGGTGTTCCTCCGGTATTCGGGAGTTGCATAATCTCATAGTCAGAGGAACATGTATAAGTCATGAAGAAAGCAATAGCAATAAAACTAAACGGTCATTATTCTAAGCTAACGGATGGGTCTTGTCCATCACATCATTCTCTAATGATGTGACCCCGTTCATCAAATGACAACACATGTCTATGGCTAGGAAACTTAACCATCTTTGATTAACGAGCTAGTCAAGTAGAGGCATACTAGGGACGCTATGTTTGTTTATGTATTCACACATGTACTAAGTTTCCGGTTAATACAATTCTAGCATGAATAATAAACATTTATCATGATATAAGGAAATATAAATAACAACTTTATTATTGCCTCTAGGGCATATTTTCTTCAATTTTTATTATTACTAGCATGTCAAATTTATTAGTTGGATCATGGCATTTTGATTATTGAGATCATAACAAAGAAAATGCAGAAGCATAGCAATTTTAATATTTGGATCATGGCATTTGTATTTTTATGTCAAGGAATTTTAATTATATTTTGATAATGGAAAATTCTTTTTTTGACCTTTAACATTTTCAGTTTTTGAATCATTTCTCACATGGAATTTATATACGCTTTTTAAAGCTCAAATCTTCCATGTATGATTTTATATTTTGATGGCACTTTTTCCCTTTTTGTGGGCTAGCTGTGTGTTATATATGAAATCCAAGATATTTGGCATTGCAGTTTTTTTTTAATTTTTTGTTCGTTTGAGGGTGTACAATACCTGATCATTGAACGTGACTGCATTTTTATTCTGCACTCAAATGAGTTCCAAAATAACAGTTCTAAAATTTGCAGTGCATCCTAACAAAATGGCCTTTTCTTTCTGGCCCTACCTGATGTATTGGGGGGGGGGGGGTGTTGTTCGCTGGGAGGGTTGTCCTCCAGCGAATGATTAAGTTCGTTGGATCATTTCTCCTGGGTTGAGCGAATCCTTCGTCGGGACCACTTCCCCTAGCGTTCGTCAGCTCCCTTCCTTAGGCCTAATTTGGTTGCAAGGAGAAAGCATCCCAGGGATCTAATCCTTCACAGGGGGGTTTCCATGGCCATTGGAGATCCTCTCCTCCCACCACGGGGAGATCACCACGTCAATTTGGATGACAGGGGAGAGGGAGGAGATCATGTCCAAAAAACCGCTAGGCGTAGTGCTCGGGGTAATCACCGGAGGAGGTCGCTAAGTGTGCCTTGCACCGTTACCTCTCGTGCGCCAGTCGTGGATTTTCTCCACGGCCTCTCTAGCCGTGGATCTCTCACTCAAGGAAAGGATGAGAATTGGGGAAGAATATCCCCATCGAGCGAGCGACCAAATGCCCGGGTGGTTTTCCATGGGCCGATTTGCCCATTGGGCTCTACGCCTCGATTTAGCACGCACCTAGAAGATTTTCTCAACTTTCATGTGCAAAAAATTCAGATTTGTTTTCGAATTTTTGCTATTTTTTCCGAATATATTGTTCAACACGGTGAAACTTAAGGAATACAAAGATGCCACTAAAATCAACAACGGGGTAAAAACGCACCACATCGGTTTCTAGACCGTCAATGCTCTCCATTCTTCGACCTCTGGCCAATCTGAGAAGAATCCGATTGGGTTTTGGATCTTCAACATGATCAAATATTGATAGTGGTAAGCAACTGATACAAAATTTTATTTGCGTTTGCTATTAATCAGTCATCTGGGAAATTTTAGAACGTTCAGTCAATTCCCACATGTGAGATCAAGGCTCGACACGGCGTCCTCGATGTGGCTTTGCCTGAACCACGCAGGAGAACGGAACATCAAGTGTGGCAACGGCATCGCCGACAGGGGCGTGGAAGCAGATTGACTGGTGCGGGTAGGGGACTTTTACTTCTGATCGCCTCTCAGATTGGCCATGGTCGAGTTTGAAATGCACCACATCTATTAGTTTACCTTCATTGTTATCCATTTTCTCACCCCCTAGACTCACGGGGTAAGATAGTCAATACGAGAAGAATCTGATAGGGTTCTGGATCTGTGAATTTTTTAGACAAAATATCAGCATATGGGAAGCTTGGAGTGGCATGTATGGAAATTTCTCCATTATGTGTAGGCAGTACATGTTACAGAAATGAAGAAACTAAAATCACACCTGAAAGTGAAATATATAACACTCACTCCTTATTTCCACAAACAATTATAAATGATGTTGCACATGTCAAGCATGAATCCATGCATCCACAAGCCCCGTCAATGTCGCCACTGATTCTCCATCCTCGAGGAGAGCTTCTTTCGCCTGCCGCATCACCGCTAGAGTCCGATCTCGGAGCACCTTCCCGCCTTTTGAATCCATCATCCACTTGACCTTCTTGGCAACCTCCTTAGCCTCCACCACCTCCTTGTCATACCCTTTCATCGGGACGGCCAACTCCATCTCTTCCTCGAGAAATACAGCGTTCATCCTCTGCTCCGCGTATAACGGCCACGCCACCATAGGCACGCCAACCATAATAGACTCGAGCACCGAGTTCCACCCACAGTGTGTCACGAAACAACCCACGGCTTGATGTGCTAGCACGTCACCTTGTGGAGCCCAAGACTTCACGACAAGGCCCTTGCCATTGGTTCGTTCTAGGAAACCTTTTGGAAGCAGCACATCCAAGTCCGGCTCTGTCGTCGTGTCATCGCTTGGCGGGCTCCGCACAACCCAGAGGAACCTCTGTCCACTAGCCTCCAGCCCAGTGGCCATTTCTATGGTTTGTCTAGCGCTGAATCGGCCAAGGCTGCCAAAGCACAAGAACACCACACTGGCACTGGGTTGCATGTCCAGCCATGTGAGGCACTCATTGCCGCGCTTCACGCCCACCTCGCCTGACTTGATCAACGGCCCAATGCAGTAGACCGGGGGTGTCGAGAGGCCGGGTGGGGCGGAGAGCCCGGTGAGGATGGTGTCCATGGCACGAGGCTCCAGCGAGCGGAAGGTGTTGACGATGATGCCCTGTGACCGGAACAGGTTGAGGCTGACGTTTAGAAACGCATTGTAGGACGCGCCGTCACGGTCCATGAGCGGCTGGATGGTGTGGGTCGCCGGGAAGGAGGTGATCCCCGGGACGTGCACGATTTCCTCGCCCATTTCCCGGAAGCTCCTCGTGCTTTTACCATGCAGAACCGGGAGGTGCATGATGAAAGCCAGGATCTGGGCGCCGGAGGTGTTGAAGAAGTAGACGGGTATGCCGAGTTCCGCGGCCACGTCCACAGCGGCACTGCAGAAGAAGTCCACCACGAGGACGTCTGGGGAGGCGCCGGTGAGAAAGTCACGTAGGTGCGGGTTGGAGTGGCGGGCGATAGCTAAGGCCGGTATCATGGAGTGGTCAGACTCCAGGAGCTTGACCTGTGGTAGACGGTGGAAAGAGATGGAGGGGTTGGCCGCGGAGACGCCGGCCAGGAAGGGCCCCGTAGCGCCGGTGTCGTACACCGGGTCCATGAGGACGATGGTGACGGCTAGCCCACGGGCGACGAAGAGCTTGGCGAGCTCGACCATGGAGACCAGGTGGCCAATGAGCGGGGAGGAGTAGAGCATCACCCGCGGCTTCCGGGGACTGATCATCATGGTGGTGTTGGCTTTGGTGCCGTCCATGTTGGCGACAAGAACGTGGCTTGTGGAGTGTAGGTTTTTGTTTGAAATGTCACAGGAGAGTAAGGATGGCAAGTGATCGATGAAGGTGAAGAAGACGAACTGGACATTTATACAGGCGCGACATGGATCGCAACCGTGTTGCTCAGGTCAGGTGGAGACCGTGTTTGAACTTGCATGCATCCGACACTCTAATGGGCACCGAACCTTCTCAGGTTCTACGTACTCTAGAACTTCAAGGTGGCAGACAGAACGAACCTGGATGCTCACTTTATCCGTATATTGTATGCTGATATATGATGATCATCCGATGAAGACGCATTATATTATGCTACAAAATGAGGACGTCATCAATGACGAACGGAAGTGTTACGTCCCGGCCGTATGTGCTAACGTCCCATGAGGAGATCAGTTCAACATAGAAATCAATCACTTAATTATTAAAGTCTGGTACTCCTACTACCTTTGCACGTTAACTAATATAGTAGGGTTGGACACGGCGTTTTGGTGCTCGGGCACAGCTGCACCCGAAATCTTTACCATCTGTTCTCATCTGGGGATTCGCATAACTCGTTCTGACAGGTCTGTGCCGGTACGCTGGAAAACCGATATACTTCGCCGTGTATGTAGTGAACAGTGCGTGTATGCGGGCCGGAATCGTATGTGTGGACGTCAGTCGTCGAGCGGGCCTGGCTGGTCCATAGACCAAATCGTTTACTTTTGTAACCTGAGCCGTGGAAGGGAGTTACGGGACAGGCAGGCGTGTCAAAGCTGAGCCGACCAACCGGCCGCCGCCGAGGACGACACATCTCCCTCCGGCTGAAGGCTGCAGCGGCTGCAGGTAACCAAAGATGGAGGGCGCTAGCATGGAGTTTTTGCTGGACGCGGTCGACGCGTAAGGAAACCCTGCCCTCTGGCTGGAGATCTATCTTTTTTTCTTGGTAATGCAGTGGACATGGCGCGACGGCTGACCATTGTTACGCCGCCCGCAAATGGCTATGTCTGGCAGATTCCCCTACAGGAGGAGTACGCGGAAAACTTCGAAACCTAGATCCAGTTCCGCTTGCAGTCATCCCGCGGGGTGATGGCACCGGCGGTGAGCCTGCTGACTCAATCGCTGGGTCCGGCTGCGGGCAGAGTGGGCGGCGCTAGCCAGGGGCACCCAGAGGCCGACGAGCGGCGTCGACGGGAGGCCTCGCCGATGAGATCCGCATAATCTGCCAACAAAGTGTATCCTGAGCCCCCTGGATGGACAAAAAGGTGCAGCCGCAAACCACTTCTGTTCCTCTGTTCTGCATTTTAATTTGTTCGTAGCTGCTCTGTTTTTTCCTACTTCCTAGTACTCCAGCATGGAGCCATGATAATCAGTGAAAATACTTAGAAATCATAGTTCTTGGTCTTGAACAAAAAAATGACTGCATCAAACTGAATCTAGACTTTGACGAAAAAATTACTTATGGAAATGCAATTGTCAGGTAGTGATACGTATATATTCAGAAATCTGATGAAGTAGAAAAAAAAACGGACTGGTTACTTAGGAATTGAAATATGATCAGAATAATACTCTGATTCATGATTTCGTAGTATTTGCGGCTAATACTCCATAGAGCTGTCTTCCTTGTTTAGATCATTTGTGAACATCTGAGTAAAAAAAACAAGGTGGGGTGACTGGGAGTGTTCATATCAGGTGTAAATATTTTGACTGTTTTATCATGTCGAGACTTACATAGTTGGTGCTTGCTTGTAAATTCAGATTACGCCTCGGGAGTGTGTGACCGGATAGAACACTATGTCCATCTAGGATGAGTCCGTTTGAGCATTCAATCCGCAAGTACGCAGAGGAGCCTACAAAAAGCATGGTGTGCCCAGAACTAAGACTCATTTTTGATTCGCTCGGTGAGGCGTATGACTTCTACAACCTGGGAAATTGGGTTCGGGATATGGTATGTCAAGAGCAGACTATGAAATCAATGCAGGAGATCGCTTGTGGTTGCTCGGTGCGTATGGACAATTGTTTAACAATTCTGTGTGCACTGAGTGAATTAGTTGTGTTATTCCTGACGGTATTATTATTTTTGTGTGTGAAGGGCAAGCCGGAGGCCAAGAATAGCCATTAGTTGTGTTTAACAATTCTGTGTGCATGGGTAAAGATCTCTCCATTATGAAAAATGTTTTTGTGATGTTCTTCAGTTTCCCTGGGGCCACTGGTAGCTGTTTTGGCACAATTTGTTGTTCGACTCTATATGTTCAGGCCATGAATGTTGTTCGGATGGGGGATGCCAGTGCGGAAGCGTTTGAGCATATGTTGGCTGGACTGAAGGCATTGCTGGTGAGCGGTGCACCATTTGCAGAGAAGAGGGATGGCTTGGGCACTTGCCCTGACCGGGGCGGATGCTCTGAAGAAACGGCGGAGGCCGGGGAAATGCAAGAACTATGGAATGGAAGGGCGCCACCTGGACACGTGCACTTGGCTGCTTGGTGATGATCACTAATCATAATCAAATATGATAACTATATATTTTTTAGTATGTGTGTTGTAGTCTGAGGATTTTTCTCGTGTGTTTCAGTGAGCATTGCTCCACGCTTATTCGTCCAGTTCGGGACTTGAGGCCAAACTATAGTACTGAGTAAACTTTGTTCACTATGATCTTGCTTGTGCTTTGGTTGGCATGTTCTGTAGGTGTGCACATGGTTGGGAGATAGCTAATTGCTCTGATATTGTCTATATGTGACGATGGTGTGATGATGACTTATGTCTTTCCTACATTTTGAGATAACCACACAATGCTGTTGTTGGAGGGTTTTCTCTTTACCTCGTGAGCTTTGCAGTTCACTGGCTCTTTTACGGCGAGCTCGCCGGCGGCCGCGTGGAGCACGACCGGCCTGCCTACCGGAGCAAACGAGGGAAGTTGTATTCGAGGTGAACACTGGTAGTCCTAGCAGTTCATGCTTCGTTCTTTTGGCGAGCACGCGCAGTATGTGAGGACGCCATGACTTTCAGGGTGAAGTTGTGCCTGTGCAGCCAGCAGCTGTAAGCAGGAGGTGCACGACGAAATGGAGTGTGGCTCGCTTGAAGAAGAGTTCGATGCAGCTCGGAATCGAGTTTTATTTATTTATTTGATGAGGAGTGCTGGGAATCGAGTCAAGGGATAGATGATAAGGGACGGGCCGTGCAGACGTCCATATTGGCCGTGGCCCCGGGACGGCTCAGCCTGGTTCAGGAAACAGACTGGCCCGTGCACGTTTCAGCTGATCCGCGACTACATTAACTTCTTTTGTCGAAATAAATGCGCCAGCGCATCCGCCTATATTAGAAATGATACGGACCGAATACCGATTGTAATACGTTCGAAGGTGCTGATCTTTATGCGAACGAACATGCGAGATTTCGGGATCAGCTGATCACGGGCTCAGAATCGAATATCCGGTAGTGTACTAGGAAATACACTGGTGCTCTTGGGTGCCAGCCCACCCTACATGCAAAATAATTTAGTAATTATTAAAAAACAGTCAAAAGATTCTGAAACTTTTTTCGGCTCAAACATGTCAAGTATTCTACTCATATAAAAAGGTTCAATCAGGGAATGATTTTCAATATATCCGGGGTTAAAATTCGCCAAAAAATGCTATATACAAATACTATTTATGCTATGTTGTCGTCATAAATTTATGTTTTTGCTCTCAAGTCAACGGAAATCATTTCTTGACCAAACTTTTTATACGAGTACAACACTTGATCATATTTCATTCCAAAACAGATTCGGCATTTTTTTGTTTTTTTTGAAATTATTAAAAAGAATTGCGCACACAGAGTGCGCTCGCACGTGAGATCCAAAAGTTCTGTCCAAGAAAAAAAATGGGGTAGCAGCGGTCCGGTGAACGTATGTCATCACTTGTTTGTTAGCAACAGTAATTTTTTATGTCAAGATGATATGCTAGCTCAATCTGTTGAAGGTGCTAATAGAAGTAGGGTGTGAGTGTCTGCGTTCATAGGAGTGAGTATATGCACATATGTATAAGCGCTTGCGTCTATATTATGTTAAAAAAACAACACTACTTTCTATTTCAAATAAAATGTTGTGCGTTGTACTTCTGTACATATGCTTCCTTATTTTAAGTTAAGATTTATTACAATCAAGATCTAGGCCCCTTCCCGGGACTGGTCGTGGTGGCCGTGTTGGCTGTGGTGCCGTCCATGTCGAGAACAACTTCCGTCCCGATATGGTGTGACTTGTGGAGTGTAGGTTTCTTCTTGGAATGTCACGAGGGAGTAGGATGACAAGCGATTGATGAAGATGAAGATGATGAAGACGAACCAGAACTTTATAGAGGCGCAAGATGGATCACAAAAGTGATGCCCTGGTCAGGTGCAGATTGTGTTTGAACTCATCTGCCTTTCTCCTACCACGTCGCTCCCATGGGTGACAAGGAGGGTCCGCCCACCGCCGCAGCAAACTTCCCTCTCTCCCTTCCTTCCCCTCGTCGCCACCACGGGGCGCGGCCAGGCAGTGGCTAGCTGGCATCAGCGGGGCATTTCGCCCCTCGCGTAGGGACTTCGTCACAGGGCGGCGCCGTAGGACAGGGACGCCACGCTGGCGTTGGGCGCGGGTAGGGCTGGAATTCGAGCCGAGTCGCCAGAGCTTGTTTTGTTAACGAGCTAGCTCGACTTGACTCGTTATTATAACGAGCTCAAATCCAAGATTGGCTCGATTCGTATAACTCATGAGCTGGCTCCTTAAGCTTGTTAAGCTCGTTAAAGATATGAACATAAAATTCTCAAATATTATAAAAATAATTATGTATATATTAAACATATATATTACTAAACAATAGTAATTTTCTTGTAACGCATGAGTCTCTTGGGCGGGTGGGCCTTCGAAAACTAGGCCTTATGTTGTGCGCCTAGGACATAGGGTGCTGAGTGGATGGTCTTTTTTTGTATTGGGAGTGGCTGATCTTTTGTATTGAGCCTAACGAGTTATATGAGTACTCTTGAGATTGGCTCGTTTAACTTGGTCTATAAACGATCTTAAACTAAAGCTCGGCTCGACTCGTTATTCTTCGAGTTCGAGTCGACTCGAGCCGAGTCACGAGCTACTCGTTTAGCTCGCAAGCTTCGAGCATTTTTTTCCAGCCCTAGGCGCGGGGGAGCGGCGTCAGCTCCCCACGGCACTGGCTCTTGGGATCGGTGGCTTCGTGGTGGTGGCATGGGCTAGCATTCGTGGTTGCGGCGGATCAAGATCCGGCTTGATCTGGTTCCTGACGGTGGCTGGCGTCGCGGGCTGCGGGCAGCATGGGCATGTGGCCTCTGCCAAGGCGACAACAGCGTGGTGGAGGCGGTAGCATGGTGGGTCTTGCTCGTGGAGGTGGTGACGGCTCGGTTGGCTCGTTCCAGCGGGTTCGTGTGGCTGCGGGCAGCCGAGTATGGGGGTGTGTGTGTGCTTGTGTTGGTGATGGTGGCGCGGATCTAATGGCCATGTTCCAGTAGGCGGCACAGGGTGGTGGTACGACCTTCTCTTCTCATGGGTTTGAGCCAGCGGTGCACGGGGCTCAGCAGGTGCTGGAAGCGATACCAGTGGCACAAGCGGTGGTGGCGGCTCCGACCTGGGGCTCGTGCTTGGGCAAAGCAGATATAGGCCCGAGGCAGGTCGAGGCACTCGGTTATGGTAAGTGAGGTTGGACGCGGTCCGGGTGGTGCCCGCGAGCGGTGAGCTCTCTCTCCTCACGGGTGTGGTGGTTGTTCTTGGTGGTCAGGACCCTGCTTCTACGTCGAGAAGATTGGCGTTGATGACCACGACTTGGTGTCGTGTCAGCGTGCTTGGGGACGGCTGCCGGTAGTCACGGGGTTGCGACTCCCTCAATCCATCGGGACTGGCTGGAGACGTAGACATGGGCTCCTTGTCGGTGTCAAAACCGGCGGATCTCGGGTAGGGGGTCCCGAACTATGCGTCTAAGGCGGATGGTAGCAGGAGGCAGGGGACACGATGTTTTACCCAGGTTTGGGCCCTCTTGATGGAGGTAAAACCCTATGTCCTGCTTGATTTATTCTTGATAATATGAGTAGTACAAGAGTTGATCTACCACGAGATCGGAGAGGCTAAACCCTATGTTACGCCCTCGATGCGGCTATAGCTCCCACGTGTCGAGGCACGACTTAGAGACATAACCGCATTGAAAGCAATGTCGCAAGTCAGGCAATCATTACAACAACCCATGTAATATATAATAAAAGGGGGAAGAACATAGTTGGCTTACACTCGCCACGTCACATCAAAGTACATAAATAACATCCATCAGACAAACACTCATGGCCCGACTACGGCGCCAAAATGGGAAAGAACCCAACATGCGACAAGTCCCTGAATCGATAACCCCAACTAGGCACCACTACTGATCATCCGGAAAAGACACGTAGTATCGCTGAGAGTCCTCGTCGAACTCCCACTTGAGCTCGTAATCGTCAACTGGAGAAGAAACACCTGAACCTGCATCTGGAGTTATAGTATCTGTGAGCCACAGGGACTCAGCAATCTCACACCCACGCGATCAAGACTATTTAAGCTTATAGGACAGGTACGGCAATATAAGTGGAGCTGCAGCAAGCGACTAGCATATATGGTGGCTAACTTATACGCAAATGAGAGCGAGAAGAGAAGGCGAAACACGAGCGAGAAGCTAAAGGAACATCCTGCGCAAGCATAACTCCAACACCGTGTCCACTTCCCGGACTCCGCCGAGAAGGGGCCATCACGGTAACACACACGGTTGATTCATTTTAATTAAGTTTAGTTAAAGTTATCTACAACCGGACATTAACAAATTCCCATCTGCCCATAACCGTGGGCACGGCTTTCGAAAGATCAATCCCTGCAGGGGAGTCCCAACTTAGCCCATAACAAGATCTCACGGTCAACGAAGGAATAGACCTCCACCCAAGACACACCGATCAGACTCGGTATCTCGGTACAACAAGATGATTCGACAGGTTAAAACAAGTCCAGCAACACCGCCCGAATGTGCCGACAAATCCCGATAGGAGCTGCACATATCTCTTTCTCAGGGCACACTCAGATGAGCAATCCGTACAACTAAAACCAGCCCTTGAGTTTCCCCGAGGTGGCGCTGCACAGGGCTCTAGTTCGGACCAACACTCAGAGGAGCACTGGCCCGTGGGGGGCTAAAATAAAGATGACCCTCGGGCTCCGGAAACCCAAGGGAAAAGGGGGTAGGCGGCAAATGATAAAACCAATGTTGGGCATTGCTGGAAAAGCTTTAATCAAGGCGAACTATCAAGGGGTTCCCATTATAGCCCAACCGCGCAAGGGACGCAACAATCCGGGAACATAACACCGATATGACGGAAACTAGGGCGGCAAGAGTGGAACAAAACACTAGGCGAGAGGCCGAGCCTTCCACCCTTTACCAAGTGTATAGATGCATTAAGATAACATAGCAATATAATGATATCCCAATAAGTAAATAAATGTTCCAACAAGGAACGGCTCCAATCTTCACCTGCAACTAACAACGCTATAAGAAGGGCTGAGCAAAGCGGTAACATAGCCAATCAACGGTTTGCTAGGAAAATGGTAGGTTAGAGGTTCAATCATGCAATTGGGAGGCTGACAAGCAAGTGGTAGGCATCGTAGCAGTGGCAAAGCAAAAGAGCGAGCAAACTAGCATAGCAAAGATAGTAGTGATTTCGAGGGTATGATCATCTTGCCTGCAAAGCTGTCAGAGTTGACTGGATCCTCAAAAGCACACTCAACGGGCTCCTCGTTAGCAAACTCGTCTCCCGGCTCTACCCAACAACACAAACAAGCAACAAGAATACATTCAACCACGTGCAAGGACAAGCAATAAGATGCAAAGATGATATGCGATGCGGGATGCGATGCGGGATGCAAAATGCAAGACGTTACAGAAAATGCATGAACCTGGCCTCAACTTGGATGACCAAGTGGGCCACTGGATAGAGGGGAAGAAATCACCTGAAAACGATATAAAGATCATAGGAATCGGAGCTACGGTTTGGAAATGGCGAGCGTTTTACGAAACGAACCGATCTGCGATATACAGTAAGTAGGCTCCTAAATGCAACGAAATGAACATGCTACAGCTACCAAACATGAAAACAAAATACATGGCAGTGATGTACACAAGATGGTTAACAAAACACTAGCACTGAGCCATAGGCAAATTCATCCATTAAGAGGTTCAAACAAGCATGGCAAAAATGAATATGCAAAACAGATTCCAGACTTTGTGAAATTAACACTAGCCTGAAATTTCAGATCACGAAGCCCTCTTCGGAGCAGCAAAACAACATGATACAAAACCTGAACATGACAAGTAAGAACATGGCATGGAGCTACTCAACAAGCTTAACAAAACACCCAAAGTGACCTGGGGCCAAAAGGGTTCACAAAATACTCTACCGAGCTCACGAACATAGCTCGAACACAATCAGTTTTCAGACTTAGTGAAAACTGAGACATGCAGAAATTTAACTCACGAAGGCATGTAAACGAGCTCGATGCACTCACTACGGTGCAAGTCATGGCAAGGAAAGCATATAACCAGCAAGAAGGCACAATATGCTAGATACACATGGCAAGAACAAAGAAATAGCATGCATGGAACACTAACGGTAGCATCGGCAAATCGCAAACAAGTTGACGATCTGCCCAGATTAACAACGAAGCAAAAGTTGAGCTCGATTGAGTCAACCTAGAGCACTCCACATATGCAAACAAAGACATGGATGGATATAGCATAACATAAATATCAAAACTCCCTTATTGATCATCCTCAAAAGAGGCACGTATCACTAGGAAACAAGCTGGACATATAGCATCATGAACTAAAATATCCCAGACTTAGTGAAAATCACTAAGTCCCTGAAATCAGCAATCTCAGGTACCTCTCTTCGCAAGCTTGCACAAGACAACACACACATCCTAAAAATGCATGGGTGGCACCTCTGGAAAGAAGACAAAATGTTTAACAATTCATCCCAAAGGGGCACAGGCATATCATTCACGAATTAAACATGGCAAAAATGACAAAAGTGCATGATGAACTAACGGATCTGCAATTTAACTCACGAAGCCTCCTTATAACAGCATTTTGGGCAACAAGATGACCTCAAATGCAAATGATGCAATGGAATGAAATGATTTAAATGTCGAGACGAAGATTTTGATATATCATACGCCCAAAACGGAGCTACGGTTGCAAAGTTACGGGACCTCGAACAGAGCAACTTGGATCAAAATTTTCAGGACTTAGAAAAAAAATCGGGGGTTAGGGTTTACTGTTCACGCGACCGGATCCAGATCGGGATCGCGGCGCGGAAGCCGAGGCGATGCCGGTGGCAGAGCTCGAGCTCGCCGGAGCTGCGGGGTGCGCCGGCGGTGGAGGAGGTCGCCGGGGGGCGGCGCCGGCGAGGAGGCAGCGGAGGGGCGCGGCGAGGAGGCGCGGTGCGGCGGCGGGGTCGGCCGGCGGTGGCTCGCGTGCCGGCGAGGTGCGGCGGCCAGAGAGGCGGCCCGCGGCAGCGCCGGTCGCCGGGGCCGAAGGCGACGGCGGCGAGAGGAGGCGTGCGGCGGGGCGAGCCGGCTGGGCCTCGGGGGCCAGCCTCGGGCCTCCCGGGCCTGGCGCCGGCGATGTGGGCGCGACGGGGCGGCGCCACATGGCGGAGGCGGGCGGCGGCGGACGCTGTCCGGTGCGGTCCGGGCACGTCCGTCGGCGCGGGGAGATCTGTTTTTTTTTGGAGGAGGACGGGGAGGAAGACGAGATCCGAAATGGGGGGGTGTATATATAGGCATAGAGGGAGCTAGGAGAGTCCAAATGAGGTGCGGTTTTCGCCCACGCGATCGTGATCAAACGCTCTAGGACATGGAGCAGAGTTTGGTGGGTTTTGGGACAAATTTGGGGGGTGTTGGGCTGCAACACACACGAGGCCTTTTCGGTCCCTCGGTTAACCGTTGGAGTATCAAACGAAGTCCAAATGACCCGAAACTTGACAGGCGGTCTACCGGTAGTAAACCAAGGCCGCATGGCAAGTCTCGGTCCAGTTCGGAAATGTTTGAACCCCACACACAAAAGAAAGCTAGAAATGGCCACCGGAGGAGAACGAAGCGCCGGAATGCAAAACGGACAACGGGGAAAATGCTCGAATGCATGAGATGAACATGTATGCAAATGCAATGCACGAGATGACATGATAAGAGATGCACGAAAAAAGAAAAACAACACACGGAGACAAAGACCCGAACCCGAGAAATAAATATAACTTAGCGCCGGAGACGGCAAGAGTTGGATACAAATATGGAAAGTATATCTGGGGCGTTACACCCTAGAAGCTAGCCTATGGTATGATTGTATGTTGTCCTATGGACTAAAACCCTCCGGTTTATATAGACACCGGAGGGGGCTAGGGTTACACAAGGTCGGTTACAAAGGAGGAGATATACATATCCGTATTGCCTAGCTTGCCTTCCACGCCAAGTAGAGTCCCATCCGGACACGGGACGAAGTCTTCAATCTTGTATCTTCATGGTCCAACAGTCCGGCCAAAGGATATAATCTGGATGTCCGGATACCCCCTAATCCAGGACTCCCTCAGTAGCCCCTGAACCAGGCTTCAATGACGATGAGTCCGGCGCGCAGTGTTGTCTTCGGCATTGCAAGGTGGGTTCTTCTCCAAATTTCGAACGTTTGTTAAGCAGTGTCCGGTCCCATAAATGTTTAACCTCTTGGCTTCTGCGCCCAATAAGGGCTATCTTCCACGCGTCGAATGAATGCGAGGCGCCAGGGCATTTTTACACTCGCCCCCCTAGCCAGATAAATAAATTGTCTATTAAAGGGATGGGGATTCTTGGATCCAATCCATACCATCCTCCCCCAGCGAGAATCCATCGGAGCGCGCTTCGGAAAGATCCACTCCAGCATGGCCGAGCTCCATAGCTCCTCCTCCCGCCCCCGTAGCCCTAAGCCCGGTGATTGGGAGAGATGTTCAGTCCCACACAGTCGATTAGTCGAACTGCAAACTAAGGGATTTCTCCCTCCAGTGTATATGGTGCCCGTCCGAGCCTGGCTCGCCACCTACAATGGCGGGGAGCAAGCGGAGAGCTTCCCCAGCCCCTCTACGGGGGAGTGGGTATGCCTTGTTCCTTATTTATTGAGGGGACTCGGATTTCCGATTCATCCGTTCCTCCGCGGGCTCCTGGAGTTTTACGGCCTCCAACTGCATAATTTCACCCCTGCTTCCATTTTACACATCGCCGGCTATGTTGCCCTCTGCGAGTTATTCCTGGGCTGCGAGACCCATTTCGAGCTGTGGAAAAGGTTATTTTGCCTCGTCCCTCGCACACAGAAGGGGTCACTTTATCAAGTGGGCGGAGCCGAAATATGGCGCATCGCCGAAACCAGATACCTGTCCGGTACTCCGAAGAAGACGTCCGAAGACTGGCCTTCGGAATGGTTTTATATGGAGGACGTCCCCCTTCCGGACCCTGTTCGCGGGGTCTTCCTGAGTTCAGCAATGCTCCTCTGAAGAAACACCGAAGTTGGCGCCCACGGAGCCCCCAGGAGGAAGACAACGGAGAAGTCCTTTACCTGATGAACCGGATTAAAGCACTGGCTCAATCAGGATTGACAGTAATCGAGGTTATGTCAATATGCATAATGCGGGGAGTGCAACCACTTCAATATCGAGGGCACCCCTTGTGGTGTTTTAACGGGGAAGATGACGCCATCCGTTGCGGGCGTAAAGGTCCGGACAACGCTGCCGCTTTAGCAAAAAAATTGTCCGAATTGTTCAAGGGAGAGGAAGAGGAGTTCATCCGCATCAAGCCACGGGATGGATTCTCCATGTACAACCCTCCAATTTGGGTGAGTTATATTTCCTTACTCCCATTCTTCCCGCATTCTTTGTTGTAGGTACTCACCTTGCCATTTTGCGGCAGGAACTACGAAAAGCCATAAGGGAGGTCAGCAGCCCATCTCCACAACCAAAGGACCCTGACCGGGCCCTCGGTCCCGGACTCGAAGAAGATTCGGACATATTCGTAGAGCTGATAGACCGACAGTTCTATCAATTAAGTGGTGATGACGCCATGGTGGCCATTACGGCCGACTATCCCGGACTGCTTCCTGCGTCGCACGTAAGAAAAACCAAAAATCCCAACTCCAAAAACTAGGATCCCCTTTTAGACACTTCACCTACCATATACATATGGTGTTTTACAGGGAAGGCATTCAGGACGCCATGCCGAACCCGCAGCAACTCGCCAACAAGAGGCACCGAGGCCGGGCAGGCCAAAAAGGAAGGCGGTCAGGACGGAGATGCCGGTGCAGAGGTATGACAGAAACCCCGCTCCGTGGTTGTCGTCTTTCTTGAAATGTAATGACGCCCATGTTTCTTTAACAGAAAAAACACTCGCCGGAATATGTCCGGTGAGGTTGCCGATCACGCTTCCACTAGTCGGGCTCCAGGACTGGACATGGAGGCGGAAGCCGACATGGGGCGGACACTGGATACTCCCCCTACAGAGGATGCAGATAGGCTATCCGCTACGAATTCAAAAGTGGAGAGCGCCATGAATCATAGGCGTCGCCGGGCCGTACTCCGCGACGCTTGCTTCTCACCAGAGGCATTTGATGCCTTCAATTCTGGAGAGGCGTACCTCCGTGCTGCTCAAAATGGTCTAGCCAGAGCCACGGACTAGTATGTAAAGGATGTACGGGTAAGAAAATCTGACGATTATATGTATCAGTAGCCCCTGAGACTTGAAACAGTTAGTAGAATTGATTTAAGGATCATCTTATTGTGCAGGTTCTTACAGAGAAGAATACTCGACTATCACAGGAGCTGGAGGTATGCAAGACCCAACTTCGGGCCGCTGTTGCCGCATTAAAGGAACCTAAAACGTCCCCAGCCGGTAAAATTTCTTTCAAAGAATGACAGGTACCATATAGCGTGCGGCGTGGCTGCAGATCTAACAATAGATATTGCAGATGAATCCGGAGAGAATCCGGAGGACCAGCATGCCGTACGACAGCTAAAGGCTGGTGAACGTGTGCTGACTGAGGTCAGGCAGGAGAAAAACAATCTCCAAGACGCCAATACCAAGCTGAGCGTGGAACTGAAAGATGTTCGAGCCCAGCTTGCGGACTCCGAGAAGGAGAATAAGCGGCTTCGACGCGACATTTTCAGTAAGTGCTTGAACAAACCCTTAAAAAAGGGGTCGGCGGAGAAGCCGGCCAATAGAGTTATGTCTGCAGGTATGCTGACGGGTCGTCCTGCGGAGGAGATGCCCGGGTCTGCGGGTGATCTTCTATCCGAGCTCTCACAACTACACGAACAAGTTTGGCAGGTGCTGCAAGGTGTTGCCCAGGCCTTGTGGCCAGCCGTCTCCCTGCCAGAAGGCATTGGAGAGCTTGCGGAGAAGCTCAAGGGATCACGGCGGCGCTTCCGATTATGGAAGATATCGGCCTGCCGTCAAGGTGTCAGGGAAGCCTGGGCCATGGTGAAGACGCGGTATACCAAGACTGACCCGAACCACATGGCCGAGGTCGGACCTGTGGGGCCCGATGGGAAAGAGGTCCCCGTTAGCTTAGTGTATGGGCAAGTAGAATTAGCCGCAAAGTATTTCCAACAGGATTGTAGGCTAGACCGCCTGTTGGATGGTATAGAAGAGGAATTTAGTCAGTCTACATGACTATGTAATTAAAGTGACATGTATAATGCCTTTTAGCCGGATTGCAGATCATTTGTCATGGTGGACCTTTTCGCTTCAACCTCGGGACCCGATAGTCCGGAGTGTGTCCGAATTCCCGTCTAGTTATATAAGAACCGGGGTATGCGTGGAAACCAGGCGTAGGGGTCATTAGTGCTTGAACAGACAAGTGCCCAACTAGTTATGTTATATTACATGGGTAGTAAGAAACATCTTCCAGGGAGAATGGTTCTGTTAAGGGTTCCTTTCCCTGGGTATGCATGCCCTAAAGTGCATGTCCGTATTACGAGAGGAAACGCAGGCAAAAACATCTGGGGGCACACATGGAAAATAAATAAATAAAAATCATCTTTTGTTCGCCGACCGAATATTTCCTTAAGAACGCTAGCTTTCGACTTCACCCAGTCTGAGGTACACATCCGGCTGACCCGACAGTAACAATCGCAGAGGTGCTCCCCTTATGCCCTAGCCGAATTAACAGGAACGTAGGGCATAAATACAAGAGCCAGGCAACCCAGCTTGGCCAAAACTTAAGTCATATCGATGCATATAGTGGCGAAGAAAAGGTACATGTGGAAGAATAACTCTTGATAACCCACAAGTATAGGGGATCGCAACAGTTTTCGATAAGTAAGAGTGTCGAACCCAACGAGGAGCTAAAGGTAGAACAAATATTCCCTCAAGTTCTATCGACCACCGATACAACTCTACGCACGCTTGACGTTCGCTTTACCTAGAACAAGTATGAAACTAGAAGTACTTTGTAGGTGTTTTCGGAAAGGCTTGCAAGAAAGTAAAGAGCACAAAAATAAAACTAGGGGCTGTTAAGGTAAAGAAGCAACTAAAGTAAATATAGCGAGTGTGGAAAAGTGGTGGTAGGAGTTGTGAAATTGTCCCTAAGCAATTGACTACTTTACTAGACCGATAGCAAGTATTATGTGGGAGAGGCCACTTCTAGCATGTCATCCGTTACTTGGAATTCTATGCACTTATGATTGGAACTATTAGCAAGCATCCGCAACTACTAATGTTCATTAAGGTAAAACCCAACTGAGGGAGTCCTGGATTAGGGGGTGTTCGGGTAGCTGAACTATACCTTCAGCCGGACTCCTGGACTATGAAGATACAAGATTGAAGACTTCGTCCCGTGTCCGGATGGGACTTTCCTTGGCGTGGAAGGCAAGCTTGGCGATGCGGATATTCAAGATCTCCTACCATTGTAACCGACTCTATGTAACCCTAACCCTACCCGGTGTCTATATAAATTGGAGGGTTGTAGTCCGTAGGCAATCAACTCCATATACAACAATCATACCATAGGCTAGCTTCTAGGGTTTAGCCTCCTTGATCTCGTGGTAGATCTACTTTTGTACTACCCATATCATCAATATTAATCAACCAGGACGTAGGGTTTTACCTCCATCAAGAGGGCCCGAACCTGGGTAAAACATCGTGTTCCCTGCCTCCTGTTACCATCCGGCCTAGACGCATAGTTCGGGACCCACTACCCGAGATCCGCCGGTTTTGACACCGACATTGGTGCTTTCATTGAGAGTTCCTCTGTGTCGTTGCCTTTAGGCCCGATGGCTCCTTTGATCATCAACAACAATGCGGTCCAGGGTGAGACTTTGCTCCCCGGACAGATCTTTGTCTTCGGCGGCTTCGCTCTGCGGGCCAATTCGCTCGGCCACCTGGAGCAGATCGAAAGCTATGCCCCTGGCCATCAAGTCAGGTTTGGAATCTTAAACTACACGGCTGACATCCGCGGAGACTTGATCTTTGACGGGCTCGAGCCATGGCCAAGCGCGCCGCACTATCTCGAGGGGTATGATCTAGCTCTGCCCCCGGACAGTGTCCTGGAGGCCGCACACGCATCGGTTCCGACCCCTAGCTCAGAGCCTATTGCGCCAATCGAGGATGAGCGGTTGGACGTCACCTTGGGGGCTGCGATCCCGAAAGCGATCGAGCCGAACGCTAGCCCCGCACTCTGCACGACCCGTGACTCCGAGGATCCGGACTCCTCCCTGGACTCCGAACCCCCCGCGCCCCTGCCAATCGAATCCGATTGGGCGCCGATAATGGAGTTCACCACCACAGACATCTTTCAGCATTCGCCTTTTGGCGACATCCTGAATTCTCTTAAGTCTCTCTCTTTATCAGGAGAGCCTTGGCTGGACTACGGTCAGTGAAGGTGGGATACGGATGATGAGGAAATTCAAAGCCCACCCACCACCCACTTTGTATCCACTGTCGACGATCTAACCGACATGCTTGACTTCAGGTCCGAAGACATCGATGGCATGGACGACGATGTAGGAGACGAACAGGAACCATCACTTGTAGGGAGCTGGAAGGCCACCTCGTCATATGCCATATATATGGTGGATACTCCAAAAGATGGAGATGGCGATGGAACAGTGGGGGATGACACCCCCAAGAAACAGCCAAAGCGCCGGCGTCAGCGGCGCCGCTCTAAATCCCGCCAAAGCAAAAATGGTGATTCCGGCACGGGAGATAATACTACCCCGGATAGTGCCGAAGAACACCCACCTCAGCAAGATTCGGCACAGGAAGATGGAAAAGCCATCCCTCATGAGAGAGCGGCAGACCGAGAGGTCGAGGATGATAACTATACGCCTCCCTCCGAAGACGAGGCAAGCCTCGATGACGACGAATTCGTCATACCATCAGACCCCGCCGAACAAGAGCGTTTTAAACGCAGGCTTTTAGCCACGGCAAGCAGCCTCAAGAAAAAACAGCAACAACTTAGAGCTGCCCAAGATTTGCTAGCTGATAGATGGACTGAAGTCCTTGCAGCCAAAGAGTATGAACTCGAATGCCCCTCCAAGAGTTACCCGAAGCGCAGGCCGCTACCCCGACCAGAGGAGGAAGCACCTACATCACCAACGCATGACATGGCAGACCGGCCACCTCGCGGCCACGACAGAGAGGCCTCTCGGCCCTCCACCCAAGCCATGCCCCGACGCCGCTCAACTAAGGCACGGGAAAATGCGCCCGACCCGCGAGACATACTGGAGGATAAGGCAAGACAAACAAGATCGATCTACGGATCGCGCAGGCGCCCTACAGGATGTGACAATGATCTTCACGCCGGATACAACAAATCTGGCCGGGCCGAACACAACAGACATAGCTCTTCCAAGCTGCGTCATGATATAGCCCAGTACAGAGGCGCCGCACACCCACTATGCTTCATGAATGAAGTAATGGATTATAAAATCCCAGAGGGTTTCAAACCCGTAAACATCGAATCATACAATGGCACAACAGATCCGGCGGTATGGATCGAGGATTATCTCCTTCACATCCACATGGTGCGCGGCGATGATCTACATGCCATCAAATACTTCCCGCTCAAACTTAAAGGACCGGCCCGACATTGGCTTAACAGCTTGCCAGCAGACTCAATCGGTTCTTGGGAGGACCTGGAAGCCGCATTCCTCGACAACTTCCAGGGCACTTACGTGCGACCGCCGGATGCCGATGACTTAAGCCACATAATTCAGCAGCCAGAGGAATCGGCCAGACAATTCTGGACACGGTTCCTAACAAAGAAAAACCAGATAGTCGACTGTCCGGACGCAGAGGCCCTGGCAGCCTTCAAGCATAACATCCGCGACGAGTGGCTTGCCCGGCACCTGGGACAGGAAAAGCCGAAATCCATGGCAGCCCTCACGACACTCATGACCCGCTTTTGCGCGGGAGAAGACAGCTGGCTAGCTCGCAGTAACAACTTATCAAAGAACCCTGGTAATTCGGATACCAAGGAAAAAAGTGGCAGGACACGTCGGAATAAGCAAAAACGCCGCGTCAACAGCGACAGCAATGAAGACACGACAGTCAATGCCGGATTCAAAGGCTATAAATCCGGTCAGCAGAAAAAGCCATTCAAAAAGAATACTCAGGGCCCGTCCAGTTTGGACCGAATACTCGATCGCTTGTGCCAGATACATGGCACCCCCGAAAGGCTAGCCAATCACACTAACAGGGATTGTTGGGTGTTCAAGCAGGCAGGCAAGTTAAGGGCCGAAAACAGAGACAAGGGGCTGCACAGGGACAACGAGGAGCCCAAGCCGCCGAACAACAATGGGCAGAAGGGCTTTCCCCCACAAGTGCGGACGGTGAACATGATATACGCAACCCACATTCCCAAGCGGGAGCGGAAGCGTGCGCTACGGGACGTATACGCGATAGAGCCAGTCGCCCCAAAGTTCAACCCATGGTCCTCCTGCTCGATCACTTTTGATCGAAGGGACCATCCCACTAGCATCCGTCATGGCGGCTTCGCCGCATTGGTTCTCGACCCAATCATCGACGGATTTCATCTCACAAGAGTCCTCATGGATGGCGGCAGTAGCCTGAACCTGCTTTATCAGGATACAGTGCGGAAAATGGGCATAGATCCCTCAAGGATTAAGCCCACAAGAACGACCTTTAAAGGCGTTATACCAGGTGTAGAAGCCAACTGTACAGGCTTAGTAACACTTCACGTGGTCTTCGGATCCCCGGACAATTTCCGAAGCGAAGAGTTAATCTTCGATATAGTCCCGCTTCGCAGTGGCTATCATGCCCTGCTCGAACGAACCCCATTCGCAAAGTTCAAGGCGGTGCCGCACTACGCATATCTCAAGCTCAAGATGTCAGGCCCTCGAGGAGTAATTACGGTCAACGGAAACACCGAACGCTCCCTCCGTACGGAGGAGCATACGGTGGCTCTCGCAGCAGAGGTACAAAGTAGCCTTCTCAGGTAATTCTCCAGTCCAGCCATTAAAAAGCCAGACACTGCCAAGCGCGCCTGGAGTAACCCACAGCAGGACCGCCCGGCACACTCTGAGCAAGCGTAGCAATGCGGCCCCAACCCCAGCTTCCGCGACATAGCGAAACCAGTACTTCGCGTACATAACTACGCCCTTGAAATACCATGGGCACAGGGGAAGGGGCACAATAACGGCACGCCCAAAATACGGCTTAAAACGTACTAGGGGCTGCCGGATTCTTTTTTTTAATTTTTTCTTACTTTCAGGACTCCATACTTCGGACGACCTGTTCGGTAATTCGGCTGCCGCACAAACGATGCAAGATCCAGGGAGGCAGACAAGCCATGCCGCATTATGGAACTCCCAGGTGGTCTCCGTTACGAGCGGTATACCTGTTTTAAATACAATTCCGCGGCCTGCCCCTGGTCAGGACATACTGAATAGTCCAATATCTTTTGCTTACCGCACTATTTGTATCGTTCGGCTTTGATAAATAGCCTCTCTATAAACAATGCTTAGCTTCTTGTCTATTTTTTGCATTATCTTCTTTTCACATTTATGTTTATTAAATGACATGATTGCACCCGTACACCATGGTACGGCAAACACGCCAGGGGCTTCAGTACCCCTCATAATGGTGTGAGAAGTCCGTACACTTTCACAAGTGCGGCACCCCGAACTTATAGCACTATATGCATCGGCTCCGAATCATGATTTGGGTCAATAGTTGGGTTTGCCCGGCTCCTATGTTTTGGTGCCTTACGTTCCGCTCTATCGGCTAAGGTAGCACTAGGAGAACCACTGCGATTGTGCCCCGGTTCAGCTGGGTTAAGCACCTCAGTGGAGAAAGCTAAAACTGACTGTC
This sequence comes from Triticum urartu, assembly GCF_003073215.2. Taxonomy (NCBI): domain Eukaryota; kingdom Viridiplantae; phylum Streptophyta; class Magnoliopsida; order Poales; family Poaceae; genus Triticum; species Triticum urartu. The sequence goes on from NC_053024.1 coordinate 26,223,100, forward strand.
ATGATGAGGCGAGAGACCGGTCGCTGTTCGAGAGGTTTTTCGAGTCCCTAAATACTTATGCCGCTTCGAGCGAGGAGCTGGCTTTGTCCGGCCAAGGCATGGATAGCGCCCCGAACTCGGTCTTCCGAACTAGGGGCTTCGCCGAAATTTAAAATTATAGAGTTCTATGGCTAAGTGAGAGTGTTCACGCATTATAGTCTGATTGCCTGGTTCGTTGTGCTGAGCGCCTCCCTCGAAGGACCCAACTATGGGAAAAAGAGCGCTCAGGTTTATCCCGAACACCCCAGCACTAGTGGCATGGGGGCAGAAGCCGACGACTGGCCATCTCTCAATTTTTTGATAAACGGCCGCACAGGAAGTAATATTTTAAATTCAATAAGCATTGCTTAGCGCATATGAACAAGTTTTCAGCGCACAGGATAAACACGAGCGAGTTCATTCAAAAATCACATCCTTGGTACATTCATCCGCCACAAGGCGGGCACCTGCAAGAACATCCTTGTAGTAGTTCTCGGGCTTGCGATGCTCCTTCCCCGGCGGCGGCCCGTCCTTCACAAGCTTCTCACTGTCCAGTTTACCCCAGTGCACCTTTGCACGGGCAAGGGCCCGACGGGCACCTTCGATGCAGACGGAGCACTTGATGACCTCAAGCCTTGGACAGGCCTCCACCAGCCGCCGCACCAGCCAGAAATAGCTCCCAGGCAGGGCCTCTCCGTGCCACAGCCGAACTATGAAGCCCTTCATGGCCTGTTCGGCCGCCTTGTGGAGCTCGACCAGCTGCTTCAGCTGGTCGCTCAAAGGCACAGGGTGTCCGGCCTCAGAATACTGAGACCAGAACACCTTCTCCGTCGAGCTGCCCTCTTCAGCTCGGTAGAATGTGGCAGCGTCGGATATGCTGCGGGGAAGATCTGCGAATGCCCCTGGAGAGCTCCGGATTCAGGTAAGTAACAAGTAGTTTACTTTTATATTTCTGCTTTGCATGAAGAATGCCTTACCCGCTGCTATCTTCCTCATCTCCTCCAACTCTTGGAGGGCCTTTTGGGCTTCGGCCTTGGCAGACTTGGCAGTCTCAAGGGCCGTCGCGAGCTTGGATGCTTGCGCCTTTGACTCAAGCTCCAAACTCTCATGTTTTTTCATGAGAGCCTGAAGCTCTTGCTGCACCTCACCGACCTGAGCCCCAAGTCTGTCTCGCTCGATGCGCTCCGCGGCCGTTTTCTTTTCGGCCTCAGACAGCGCCTGCTTAAGGGTCGCCACCTCAGTCGTGGCCCCTACAATAACCAGTACAATCCTGTTACCCTTTTTGCAATCAAGCCTTTTATAGGCACTTTTTTTGTAAGGTATTTCTTACCTTCTTTCTCCTCGAGCTGCCGCTTGGCAAGGCCGAGCTCTTGCTCGGTCCGCTCGAGGTCCTGCTTCAGGACACCCACCTCCGCAGTCAGTGCGGCGGTGGATAGCAGCGAAGCCTGCATACGCATATTGACTCTTTTTGTTAGACTCCTGTGAAATTTAATAGATCCTCTATTCGGCTTTTCTTTCCGAACGCCAAACAGAGCATCAGGGGCTACTGTCTATGCGGTAATATTTTTACTTACCTCGAAGCCTGTTAGAAGGCTAGCGCAAGCTTCAGTCAGTCCGCTCTTGGCGGACTGAACCTTCTGGATCACCTTACTCATAATAGTACGGTGCCCCTCGTCGATGGAGGCGCCGTCAAGCACCTCCAGCAGATTGTCCGGCACCTCCGGTTGGACAGAGGCCGCCGGCTCAGAAGGCTTGCTCCTCTTGGAAGGAGTTCGCCTACCGCGGTCCGGAACTGTGGAAGATTCCGGCGCAGTGTCCGGCACAAAGCCGGACTTGGAGCCCTGGGGGGCCTTATCCCCTTCACTCCTGGAGTCCGGGAGGTTGCCTTGCGGCTCCTCCGGGACCACCTCCTCCTGCCCTGGAGCTTGTCGCGACGCCACTTCAGCCTCGTCTGCAGTGCGGGGGGAGGCAGCGGGCAGAACTGAGTTCACGTCCGATGAGTCCAGGGAGCTGCCCGACGATTCATTGAATTCGGCCTGGGGCGGGCTGCATAATTACGTTCGACATTAGGGAAAGCTATGCAACAAAGGAACATCATGAGTTACTCTGATGTCCGAACTTACGATTTCGCCGGACGCTTGGCCCTGTTTGGCCACTCCTCTTCGCCCTCTTCGGCGTCGGGGGAGTAGTCCGGCGGAGGGGTCTTCCTTTTCCTAGACCCCTCGGCCTCCCCCGTTGGGGCGGCCTTCCTCTTCTCTCCCCCCTCCGCTGGGGGGGGGGGAAGAGTTTTCTTCTTCCTCCTCCTCGTTTTCACGGGAAGAGGGCGTCTCAGACTCGTCGGATGACGAGTCCGACACCACCACATTACGGGCACTCTTTCGAGTCCCCGTGGTCTTCTTCTTCTTGGCCTTCTTCTCTGGCACCACATAAGGCGCCGGAACCAGCAGCTTCACTAGTAGAGCTGGGGCTGGGTCTTCGGGCAGCGGAGCCGGACAGTTAATCGGTCCGGATATCGCCCGCCAAGCCTGTTAAAGGTAAGGGAGTTTAGATCCCGCATAGAGTCAAACTATGAAGAAAGCTTAACATCCTATAAAAGGTGAAGATAGCTTACCTCGCTAGCGTGACGCTGCGAGCTGTATCCGCGGTCCTCGGAAGCGGATGCGGGAGCCTCGGCGCCCTTGAATAGCACCTTCCAGGCATCTTCGTACATCGTGTCGAAGAGCCTGCTAAGGGTTTGGTGCTGCGCCGGGTCGAACTCCCACAGATTAAAATCCCGTTGCTGGCACGGGAGGATCCGGCGGACGAGCATAACCTGGATTACATTAACAAGCCGGATTGGCTTGTTCACCAGGGACTGGATGCATGTTTGCAGTCCGGTCACCTCTTTTTCATCACCCCACGACAGGCCCGTCTCTTTCCAGGACATAAGCCGCGTGGGGGGTCCGGATTGGAACTCGGGGGCTGCGGTCCATTTCGGATCGCGTGGCTCGGTGATGTAAAACCACCCGGATTGCCACCCCTTTAGGGTCTCCACAAAAGAGCCCTCGAACCATAGGACGTTGACCATCTTGCCCGCCATGGCGCCTCCGCACTCCGCTTGGCTGCCGCGCACCACCTTGGGCTTGACGTTGAAGGTCTTGAGCCAGAGGCCGAAATGAGGGTGGACGCGGAGGAAAGCCTCGCACACGACGATAAACGCCGAGATGTTGAGGATGAAGTTCGGGGCCAGATCGTGGAAATCCAGGCCGTAGTAGAACATGAGCCCCCGGACAAATGGGTGGAGTGGAAAATCCAGTCCACGGAGGAAGTGGGGAAGAAATACTACCCTCTCATGGGGCCTTGGGGTGGGGAGAAGCTGCCCTTTTTCGGGAAGCCGGTGCACGATGTCCTTAGACAGGTATCCGGCCTTCCTTAGCTTCTTGACTTGGCCCTCCGTAGCGGAGGAGACCATCCACTTGCCTCCCGCTCCGGAAATTGCTGGAGAAGGTTGAGGTGGGAAGTGCGGGCTTGGGCGCTGGAGCTCGAGTGCGCAGGAGATGGATAGGCAAAGGAGGAAGAAGGCGTAGGTAAAAAGGTGGATCCTTATCCCCTTATATGGGCAGATGCGGTTGTGCGTCCCCACCAGCCTAGTAAAACTCACTTGCGTCCCAAGCGCCGTGATAAATGGCGCAGTTGGGTTACCCACGTCCGTATTGATGAGAATCCCGTAAAGGGGGTACACGATCTCTGCTTTGACAAGACGTGCCAAGGAAACCGCCTCGCAAAACATGCTGAGGTGGAAAATTAAAAACAATTCGAGTAAAGGACTTGGCCGTAGTGTGATGACGCACTGCGGAATACGTCAGCAGATTTGATTTGTACTTATATCATTCTCTCTATGGCAATATGTGGGAGCTTATTTTGCAGAGCCGGACACTACTCTTGGTGTTTACAATCTTCTATGAAGGACTTGGAGGAGGAACCCGCCTTGCAATGCCGAAGACAATTTGCGCGCTGGACTCGTCGTCATTGAAGCCTGGTTCAGGGGCTACTGAGGTAGTCCTGGATTAGGGGGTGTTCGGGTAGCCGGACTATACCTTCAGCCGGACTCCTGGACTATGAAGATACAAGATTGAAGACTTCGTCCCGTGTCCGGATGGGACTTTCCTTGGCGTGGAAGGCAAGCTTGGCGATGCGGATATTCAAGATCTCCTACCATTGTAACCGACTCTATGTAACCCTAACCCTATCCGGTGTCTATATAAACCGGAGGGTTGTAGTCCGTAGGCAATCAACTCCATATACAACAATCATACCATAGGCTAGCTTCTAGGGTTTAGCCTCCTTGATCTCGTGGTAGATCTACTCTTGTACTACCCATATCATCAATATTAATCAAGTAGGACGTAGGGTTTTACCTCCATCAAGAGGGCCCAAACCTGGGTAAAACATCGTGTTCCCTGCCTCCTGTTACCATCCGGCCTAGACGCACAGTTCGGGACCCACTACCCGAGATCCGCCGGTTTTGACACCGACACCAACCATAGCATTAAGATATATTGGTCCCCCTTCAATCCCGTATGCATCAATTTCTATGCTAGGTTGAAGCTTCTGTCACTCTTGCCCTCCAATACATAGTCCTATCAACATACAACTAACCCTATGGTGTGATCCACGCGCGCGCTCATATGATGGGCACCAAAGGACAGCAACATAACCACAAGCAAATTAAATCAATCATAGCAATTCATCAACCACCGATAGGACAACGAAAATCTACTCAGACATCATAGGATGGCAACACATCATTGGATAATAATATGAAGCATAAAGCACCATGTTCAAGTAGAGGGTACAGTGGGTTGCGGGAGAGTGGACCGCTGTAGATAGAGGGGGGAAGGTGATGGAGATGTTGGTGAAGATGGCGGAGGTGTTGGTGGAGATCGCGGTGATGATGATGATGGCCACGGCGGCGTTCCGGCACCACCGGAGGAGAGGGGAGAGGGGGCCCCTTCTTCCTCTTCTTCCTTAACCTCCTTCCTAGATGGGAGAAGGGTTTCCCCTCTGGTCCTTGGCCTCCATGGCATGGGAGGTGTTGGGGATATCACTACTGGGCGTGAACCGGCCTATCTGGGCCGGATTAACTTCGTTAGTAGTTAAGTATGTTAAAGCCCAAGAAGGCAGATGAGGGCTCAAGGCCCATAGTCGGTTCAAGGCCTGTAGCCGTAAACCGGCGTTGGTATTTAACTTGTATTGTAAGTTAGGAATAAGTAGAGACCAAACCGGACACATCTATGAGCCGGTATTGGGACTCTGTGAACCGACGGGCGTCACCCGTGTATATAAGGGGACGACCCGGCGGCGGTTCAAGGACAACAGACAACAACTCGAGACATAGGCGAAGCTTGTTTTCTCCCTGGTCATCGAAACCCCATCAATTCCATCACAACTAGACGTAGGCTTTTACCTTCATCGAAGGGGCCGAACTAGTATAAACTCTCTTGCATCCCTGTGTCCGCTTTAACCCCTTCAAGCTAACCCGTTGCGATGGCTCCACGACTAAGTCCTTTCTCTAGGACATCTGCCGTGACAAAACCACGACAGTTGGCGCCCACCGTGGGGCTATCGCACGATGGTTTCAAGTTCTTGGAGGGCCGCTTTGAAGGACTCGAGGGCTACGCCGTAGGCCGGATGACTAAGAGTCGTCGCGGCAAGCTTTACATCGACGATGCAGGCTGGGGCCCCGAGGCTGGCTCAGTTGAGTACGGGTACCGGGTCCCCTTTGGTGGCATACACGTTTTCATCGGCAAGATCGGAGAACCGGGCCCTGAGCCGGATATCTGCACCGACCTCGTCGAAACGGCTCAGCGTGCGCGATCTGCCCGGGTTAAACCGGCCATGAAGCGTGCCTTCGAGGGAGTCATCTATGGAGGAGGTCATGAGGATGGATCGGGATGTGGCGGCGAGACCGTCATTTACTCCAACGATGAGTCATCAACCGGAGAAACCGAATCTCTATATCAGCTACAAGATGGCTGGATTGGGGGCTGTTCCGATGGCGACAGTATTCCGGACCCCTCTGATCTTCCCAACCGAGTTGGAATATTCATGGCCAGCACACAAGCAACGCTTCATTCTTCGACCGCTGCGGCAACAACCTCCGGTTCAGCAGCGGCGACGGCTACCGGGGCAGGAGGCCCTGTGCGCCCGCCGGCTCAAGTTCTATCAGAGCTATTTGATGCATTGGCTGTGCTTATGGCGGAAGCTAATCCGGCGGATCAGGACGTCCACAACGCGGAGATTACAAAGGTAAGGGAGCAGATCACCCAGGCCAAGGCGGACTTGGCAGCTGAGGATACCAGTTTGGCCACAGAGCGGGCCGCTCTAGATGCACAAGCCTACATGCTCATGTTGGACCAGAACGCGTCGCATGAAGTCATGAGGAGGAAGTACCGATCCCTTTTGCTTCTGGTTTTCGAGGCCAGAGACCTTTTCAACACCCTTGGAGCAGGAACCAGTAATCCGCTGGAGGGAAACCGGGTGGAAGCTCCTGGGACCGGTGCGCCGGTTCAGCCTCGTGGGATGGATCCGCCTCGTCAAAACACCGTTATACCTCAGGCTGTTTCAACACCTCCGGGTCACTACTCCAACCCAATGGACAATCTCGTCGCCACTGCTGCACGGCTGGAGGCCATTCCAATTGAAGGTGACTCACCGCAGGCGATAGAGACGCGACGGGTCAAGGAGCTTCTTAGGACAGCTTTGGACCAACAGGAAGCATACTCGTACAGCCGCGACCGGATCCACTCGACCCCTTGCCCAAGCCGGAGCTATAGCAGGCGTATGGAGGAACTGGCAGTATCAAGTAATGAACGACGTGGAGCACCCCATGGCAACAACCCGACGGGTGGTGCTGATAACGCTCAGGAAGTGGTGGACCGGGCCCGAGCACGCAGGGAGGCCGAGTTAGCCGCACAATATCAGGCTCGGCAGCTTACGCCGGTTCGTCCAACTATTTCGGTCGAACCCGGTGTTACTTCTAGCTCTTTGGGGGTGCCTTGCCTTGTCCCCGCTTTACGCAATGTGCGCCTACCCAAGGATTTCAAGGGTCCGCGCAAGGTACCAAATTACACAGCGGATCAACCCCCAGAGACATGGGTGGAGAGCTATGATATGGCCATGGAGATGCTGGATGTGGATGATGCGGCATGTGTGAAATACTTCACCATGATGCTTGAAGGAACGGCCCGCACTTGGTTAAAAAGCTTACCGGCCAATTCTATCAGTTCATGGGCCCAATTATGAGCCCGGTTTATCAATAATTTCAAGGATACATGTAAGCAGCCCATGTCGATAGTAGACTTAGCTGCCTGTGTCCAGGAGGAAGGAGAATCAACGACTCATTGGGTGCGCCGGGTCTCACAAGTGTTGCATTCATCAGACCGCATCAACGCTGACACCGCAGTCTTAACCCTAGAAGGCAACTGCCGGTTTGGGCCCCTAAAGCTGAAGTTGGGACGGATGAAGCGCCATTGCACTGACATGGGGACCCTCATGGCTGCTTTGGTAAAGTATGCTGATTCTGATAGTACCAAGGATCCCGAATCTGATGATGACAAGGTAGGGAAGGGAAAGAGGAACAACAACTCCAAAGGTCAGCAGCATCACTGGGCAGGCAATGGTGATGGAGGCAAGTGTAAAGTGGATGGTAACATGGACTTTGTGGCTAATACCAATGCGCAGGACAATGGCCAGCAACGCAAGGGTAAACCGAAAAATCGCAGTGGGGCACCCAACCCTAACCCGGACCGCCTAAATTATCTACTGAGCCAGCCCTGTCCAAGACATGGGATGAAGGAGGTGCCAGCAAACCACCTTTGGAAGGATTGCTTCATTATGTAGGAGTTCAAGAATTCTAATGCTTTCCGGTATGATCACGGCTCCGGCAGTGGCTCAGGATCCGGGCCGGGTTACGGTGGAGGAAAATCCGGTTCAGGATTTAACAGTAATCCGGGCGGACATAACGGTCAAAATAATCAGAACAACCAGGGTGGTTACAACCAGCAGCAGCAACAGTCAGGTTACCAGAGCAACCCAAAGCAATTGAATAGCGGGCAGTACCATGTCTTTACCACTAGCTTGGACAAGCGAGACCGGAAGGTTCAGAGGCGGGCAGTCAACTCTGTTGAACCGGCCGTGCCCCGTTATCTACGCTGGTCTGAACAGCCAATCATATGGAGCAGAGAGGATCACCCTCCCCAGGTTGATAATCCGGGTCAGTTGGCTCTGGTGGTGGCGCCTCAGGTGGGAGGTTACAAGTTCACCAAAGTGCTCATGGATGGACGGAGCAGCATTAATATCTTATACTATGAGACCTTCCGTCGTATGGGACTAACAAATAAAAATCTCAAACCGTCTAATACGGTGTTCCACGGTGTAGTACCTGGCAAGTCAGCATATCCTGTTGGTAAGATAGCTCTGGAAGTGGCCTTTGGAGATGATCATGATTCCAGGCCGGAGACATTGACGTTTGAAGTGGTGAAAATCCAAAGTCCATATCACGCCCTGTTTGGGCGACCGACCTACGCCAAGTTTATGGCACGGCCCTGTTATGTGTATTTGCAGCTCAAGATGCCGGGTTACAAGGGGACAATAACGGTTCACGGAAGCCGTAAAATCGCTTTGGAGTGCGAGGAAGGAGATGCGGCTTACGCAGAGTCGGTTTGTGCCACCGAGGAGCTGAAGTATTATAAGGACAATGTTGATCCGGCGGACATGACTCCATTAAAAAAGCCAACTAAGGAGCATGATCCGGCCCTGAAGTTCAAATCGGCAGCAGAAACTAAGCTTGTTGACTTCGTACCTGGCGATTCGTCCAAGCAGTTCAGCATCAGTGCCAACTTGGATCTGAAATAGGAAAGCGTGCTCATCGAGTTCATCCGTGAGAATCGGGACATTTTTGCATGGAAGCCCTCTGACATGCCAGGTGTACCGAGGCAACTCGCTGACCACACCCTTAATGTGGATCCTAAATACAAACCGGTGAAACAGTTCCTCTGCCAGTTTAACGAAGAAAGACGCAAGGCGATTGGAGAAGAGGTAGCCAGGCTCTTAGCAGCTGGTTTTATTATTGAAGTTTTTCACCCTGAGTGGCTTGCCAATCCGGTGCTAGTCCTTAAGAAAAACGGCACCTGGCGCATGTGTGTGGATTACACAGATCTTAATAAGGCTTGCCCAGCAGATCCTTTTGCCCTCCCCCGTATTGATCAAATCATTGATGCTACGGCGGGTTGTGAGCGTTTAAGTTTTTTGGATGCATATTCTGGCTATCATCAGATCAAAATGGTAGTTAAGGACCAGGAGAAGACGGCATTCATAACTCCCTTTGGAGCCTTCTGCTATGTGTCTATGCCCTTTGGGCTCAAAAGTGCCCAGGCAACTTATCAACGGTGTGTACAAAATTGTCTTCACAAGCAGATTGGCCGTAATGTACATGCTTACGTGGATGATATCGTGGTTAAGTCCAGGGAGAAGGAGACTCTGGTTGACGATTTGAAGGAAACCTTTGATAACCTAAGGACGTACAAGATGATGCTTAATCCGAACAAGTGTGTCTTTGGTGTACCGGCGGGCAAGTTATTGGGTTTTCTGGTGTCCAACAGGGGAATTGAGGCTAATCTGGAGAAGATCACAGCCATCACCTCCCTGGCTAAACCGAAGTGTATCAATGATGTTCAACGCCTGGCAGGCCGGATTGCCGCGTTAAGCCGGTTTATCAGCCGCCTTGGTGAGAAGGCAATCCCTTTGTATCAAATGTTGAAGAAGACGGATCAGTTCGTCTGGAGTTCTGCTGCTGATGAAGCATTTGAGGACTTAAAGCGGCAATTGGCCAATCCGCCTGTGCTCGCCGCTCCTATTGACAAGGAGCTGTTACTGCTATATGTTGCTGCTAATGCTCGTGCGGTCAGCGTGGCTATTGTGGTGGAGCGAAAGGAGGCAGGTAAGGAGCATCCGGTTCAACGTCCAGTCTATTATATCAGCGAGGTACTCATTGAGTCCAAGAAAAGGTATCCGCATTGGCAGAAGCTGGTGTACGGAGTTTTTATAGCAAGCCGGAATCTTAAGCAATACTTCCAAGGGCACCCAATTACGGTGGTCAGTTCTGCTCCTTTGGGGGATATCATCCAGAACCGGGAAGCGACTGGCCGGATTGCCAAGTGGGCTATAGAGCTTGGGCTGCATGGATTGAAGTATGTGCCTCGGACGGTGGTGAAGTCTCAAGCACTGGTTGATTTCATCAATGATTGGACGAAAATGCAAGCACCTGAGGAAAAGCCAGATCACACATATTGGACCATCCATTTTGACGGATCCAGGAAATTGGAAGGCTCGGGGGCTGGAGTCGTATTAACTTCCCCACGAGGTGATAAGTTTTGTTACGTTCTCCGCTTAATGTTTCCTTGTACTAACAATGCAACTGAGTATGAAGCCTTGCTCCATGGTCTTCGGATGGCTAAGGAGATGAACCTAAGTCGAGTTAAGTGCTTCGGTGACTCGGACCTTGTGGCTCAACAAGTGTCTGGCACTTGGGACTCCAAGGACCCACTCATGGCAGCATATCATCGTGAGGTGGATATTGTTGCAGGTCATTTTAAAGTCTATCAGGTGGACCACGTGGACTGACGGAAGAATGAAGCGGCAGACGCTTTAAGCCGGCTGGGCTCTCAGCGCAAACCGGTCCCGCCCAATGTTTTTTTGGATGTGCTGCACAACCCGTCGGTCAAGCTCCCTGGTGAAGCGGATTTGGCTATTCCTGATCCGGAGGCTCAATTGGTGGCAGCTCTTCATGTCATTCCGGATTGGATGCTTCCTTACCTGGCATACATGAACCGGGGCGAGTTACCAGAGGATGAGATTCTGGCCCGACAGATAGTCCGGCGGTCCAAGTCCATGACCATTGTCAATGCCGAGTTGCATCATTGCAGTATATCAGGGGCATTTCAACGTTGTGTGTCTCCTGAAGAAGGCTGTGAAATTTTGCGTGAGATCCACGAAGGAGATTGTGGTCACCATGATGGTTCAAAATCTTTGGTAGCTAAAGCGTTTCGCCATGGCTTCTATTGGTTAACTGCTCATGCTGATGCGGAGGATCTGGTCAGACGATGTGACGGTTGCCAAAAGTTTTCAAGACGTGCTCATGTGCCGGCTCAAGAATTGAGAATGATTCCAATTACTTGGCCGTTTGCGACTTGGGGCTGGATATAGTTGGGCCTTTCAAAAGGTCCAAAGATAAGAAGACCCACCTCCTGGTGGCGGTTGACAAGTTCACAAAGTGGGTAGAGGCAGAACCGGTTAGCAAGTGTGATGCGGCCACGGCGGTTCAGTTTATCAAAAAAGTGATTTTCCATTTTGGCTTTCCACATAGTATCATCACAGATAATGGTACCAATTTGTCCAAGGGTGCCATGAAGGAGTTCTGCGAACGGGAGCACATCCGTCTTGACGTTTCATCAGTGGCACACCCACAGTCCAATGGTCAAGCAGAAAGGGATAATCAAGAGATCTTGAGAGGCATCAAGCCCCGGCTCATGGTTCCTTTGCAGAGAACGCCGAGTTGTTGGGTAGAAGAATTACCATATGTGTTATGGAGCATCAATACCACACCCAACAGATCAACAGGATACACACCATTCTTCATGGTGTACGGAGCAGAGGCGGTTCTCCCCAGTGATATCCGTCATGATTCACCTCGTGTGACGGCTTATGTTGAAGCGGACAATGAGACAGCACGGCAAGATGCTTTGGACCGATTAGATGAAGAGCGTGACATAGCAGCCGCCCGATCGGCGATTTACCAACAGGATCTTCGTCGTTATCACAGTCGCCGAGTCAGAACCAGAACCTTTCAGGAAGGAGATTTGGTGCTTCGGCTCATCCAAGATCAGACTGATATGCATAAGCTATCCCCACCTTGGGAGGGGCCTTTCATGGTCAGCAAGAATCTGCACAATGGGTCATACTATCTGATCGATATTCGAGAGCATAAAAACTCACGTACATCAGAGGAGGAGACCAACAGGCCATGGAACATACCTCATCTTCAGCCTTACTATACCTGAGCCATTGGCTCTACCTATGTACATATTACGATGATGTATATATTATGATTAAATATAATAAACCGGAACCTCAGCTAAAGCGGGGTATCTGTTCTTACATCATGTGTGGTTACACAGAGTTGTTCTAAAGCGGCCTCCGGTTTACCCCTTGAGTTAGCTTTTCAAAAGCATCATGTTATATCACTTGGGGGCTTGGTCGTGTCCGAACCAATGCAATACCTCTTGATAGGCGAGAGCCACCAGATCACTTGGGGACTTGGTCACGTCTGAACCAGTCAAGCCTCTTGATCGGCCTAAGGCCACAGAATCACTTGGGGGCTTGGTCGAACCCGAACCATTGCCATGCCACTTGATCGGCATAAATGCCACGGTTTCATTTGGGGACCTGGCTGACTTGAACCATAGCTACACCTATCGGGAGCTTGGTCGTGTCCGACCATGGTAACGCCATCTGATCAGCTCAAATAAGCCTCTTTTTTGCAAACGGTTTTGTCATTGCCTTTGCTTCACATTTTTCTTTGAAAGATATTTCTTTCTTTTTATTGCGTTTTTTAAACCGACAAAGTTTTAAAGCCGGTTCAAACTGTCAATTGACGGAACACGGTCCATTTTAATCTGGAGACTATTTGCTCGGTTTGATTTTTTGTTGACATCCTATTACGGAGTAACACAATGTTTATTATAACCCGGCACGGTTTACATGGTAAACCGGCATCATATATATACAGGAGCTGCTATCTCCTCCAACAGTGTGGGTTTATAAAACTCCACTTCAAGATTGGCCAAGCCAACTTCACGTCCAAACGACGGCAGGTATTATGTATCTCAAAATTTGGTCATATACTTAAATTTTTTCGGATGTTTTGATTTCATGTATGCAGACATCATATTCCGCCTGACGGTACAACCGCGGTGGCACTTTAAGATTTTTATTGTAGAAAGTACTTTGGAAAGTTCATCACCCAAAGGAAGAGCAAGTTGCAGTAATTATGCACGAAGGCATATCAGCATCAAAAGTATCAGCTAGCCTATTACAAGGCAACATGGTGCCCACAATAAGATCATTGTTTTCCGTAAGGGAGAAGCAGTTTTAAACCGGCTTCTAGTTCAAGCTCGGTCACCAGCCCGGCCTGATGGTTGTGGGTCATCCCGCGCCGCTTCAGCTTCAGTTTCTCTACTCAGTGGCTGGAAATCAACAGTTGTCCAGTCGATTCCCATTAATGCTTGAAAGACAACTTCATCTTGGATCAGCAACGACGGGTCAATATCGGGAGCGTAAGTATGCTTACGGATTGGAGGGATAAGATTTTCCGCTTCATGAATTGGTGCAGCTACTCGCTTGTTTTGATTGTCATATTGGGCTTGATAATGAGACAAGTCTGCTTCTTCAGCCAATTGACAAGCTAGCGGACGCACCTCCCGGTTTATTGCTCGCAGATCCGCTTCACTAAACTCTGACCCGTCTTCCTTCAAGCTGGGATAGCCCTGAGCCGCTTCAATAGGGTCAAAATCCGGCACCCAAGCTTTTGCCCGGATTAAGGCATTGATCGCACCGGTTCGAGAAGCAGTTTTCTTCAGCTCTTCAACCCGGGCAGGAAGCACCGACAGTTTCATCAGAGTGTCCTGAATCAAAGTGGGCGCCGGTTTGTTGGGGGATGCAGTACAGATGATACGCTGTGCACCAATGTACAGTTGTTCGATCAACGTATAGGCGGCTTTCAATTTCTTCCGCACATCTGACCCCAAGTGACCAATGCGTGTCCCTGAAATATCATAAAGGGTTAACAAACCGGCAGCTCTGTAAGATGGTGGAATCAATTCAGAAGTCAAACCAGCTTACCAAAGATAGCAGTGGTCATGGCATGCACGTGCCGCTTTATGCTGGTCAGTTCATCCACCATCGGTTTTAGTGCAGCCTCGGCATCTTCTGCTCGTTTGATTAAAGTGGATTTTTCAGTGGCCCAATCCACCCGCTTCTTCTTGAAGCTCTCCTTAAGCTGTTCCATGGCGCTTAAAGCACTGGTTAATTCCTCTTTTTCTTTGGAGGTTTCAGCTTGTTGGGATTTCAGATTTTCTTGGAGATCGGCGACTTGGCTTTCTTTCGTCTTCAGCTCAGCCTACATGCAGACAGTTATATGATTCAGCAAAACGGTACAAGGATTGAAGTACCAACCACATAACAAGTTATGCACTTGGCACTTGGGGGCTAATGCATATTCGATCTTCATCTTTTCAATTGCTTACAAAGTCCCAAGATCAATACAAGTATTCAACTTGGCACTTGGGGGCTAATGGCTATTTGCTCGTATATATTCTGATGCGGGGATCTCAATTACTTAAAAGTCCCGGTTTAACTACGCTAAGTTGAACCGGCCCTTGGGGACTACATCAGCGAATTTCAAAGCATTAAAGATTTATATTAGTAAGTCTCGGTTTCAAAGAAGATTACAAACCGGCCCTCGGGGGCTAGGAGCGTCAACAAGAATTGAAATATACAAGCAGGAAAGAGCATATGGAAGTTACCTCATATTTATCTTTCATCATGTTAACCAGACCGGCTTCATAGTCACGACTGGTATACAGCCGGTTCAGGTAGCCGAAATGGATATCTTGGGCGTTCAGAGCAGCGTAAGTCGCCAGATTAGCATTCCACTTGCCTTTGCCAAAGGCAGCAAATTCTTCCTTGGCAGTATGTTTGGACAAAGCGACAGGATTGCTTGGCTCTGTATGGCCAATGCCAGTAATGACAACCTCATCATCCTTGGTATCGCTGGTTTGCACCGGGGCTGTTGGCTTGTCGGTAGGCTTTGTCGGACCGGTGGATTTCTCAATCCGGATGGAGCTTGTGGGCTGATTGACAGGACTTGAGGTATCAACAGGTCTCTCTTCAGCAATAAGATCATCGTCTTGCTGCGGTGGATCATTGGGTATATCCTCAGGAATAGCCGCTTCAAGATCCGGTGTTTTGCCCGGTTCAAGGACGGCATCCTCTTCGGCCGCTTTGTCTAGGCGAGCCTTCTTGCTTGGCCTAGGCTTGGCCCTGAAAGGAATAACAAAATCAAATACAGCATATGTTCCAAGGTGATGTACTACAAATATTATGATAAGTATAACTTACCCAAGCACCATTTTGAGCGGTGGCAGCTGAGTAGCCGATGACTCGCCAGAGGATGAGTGGGAAGTAACCTGGTAATTGGAGTCAGATGGATTAAGAGGTTGACGAAAGCAGCTCGCTTTAGGACAAGCACTGACAAGCAAATTAGAGACCTCTGAACGGCGTTTCCGAACCGGACTGTTCGGTAAACCGGCAGAGGTAACTACCTGGCCGCTGTGCCGGGTTGTGCGACGAGCTTCGTGCTGTTGGGTCTTCATAAGAAATTTGGGATCCAAATAAGCAAGAGGATGAGAAAATTTAACTTTCCGGTTTGCCTGATGGATTTTTAGTGAAGGCAAAGGTTCTGAATCGGAAGAGAGAATAATTACCTCTGCAGCATCAGCATGGCTGGCTTCGGCATCATCCTGACAAATCATCATCAATAAGACGCATGAAAAATAAGCCAAGTGAGTCAAGCCCTACCTCAAGGTCCGGATTATCCACATCATCATCAGGGGCTGGATTAGAGGATGCAGTGGTTCTTTTCCTGTGGGCAGTCTTCTTCACAGCTTTAGTCTTTTGCCGGGTTGCTCTTTCCGGTTTGTCTGGTTTTTCTGGTTTCTCCTGCGGCAGTTTCTTGCTCCAAAACGGATCATTGCCCTGGTTACATAGACACTGATATTAAACAATGACCAGATATATCAATAATAGATTCAGCAAAAAGAAAAATCAAACTCTTACAGCTGGCGGTTTGTTGGTGGCACAGAAGGGAAGCAGGGCGGTTTTAGCACAGATGTGTTCCGCTTCATTCAGCATCTTATTCACAGCCTCTGTGATTTCTTCATCGGTGAGCTGGATGTTGGCATGTCGCAGTGGGTCATCAACACTGCCAGTATACTCGCACATCAAACCGGAGCGCTGACTAAGGGGTAGTATGCTCCATGATATCCAACAGCTAGCGAGATCAACCCATGTTAACCATTGGCCATAAAGGCTCTGAGTTTGGACAGTTGAGGAGCGTATTTGCTTCTCTCTTTGGCAGTCAACCTTTGCGAAAAGGGGTGTGTATTGCTAAGCCGCTTCGGACGAAAGCCAGGCAAAGGATTTTCACCAGCAGGGGAGGTGTCTTTGCAATAGAACCATGTTTGATTCCACTCTTTGGGGTGGCTATGCAGCTTGGCATGAGGGTATGTGACCTCTTTCCTTTTCTGAATCGCCACACCGCCCAATTCCGTATTGGAACCATCAGAAAACTCAGTACGGCGGTTTAGATGGAAACAGTCTCTGAACAACTCCACTGTGGGCTCCTCTTGAAAGAACGCCTCACAGAGCACTTGGAAGTGACACATGTTTGTAACAGAGTTGGGACCAGTGTCTTGTGGGTGGAGTTTAAAATCGGCTAAAACGTCCCAGTAAAATTTAGAACCGGGCGGCTTAAAGCCCCAGGCTAAGTGATCTACGAAAACGCCGCCCTCTCCTTCTTGAGGTGTGGGAGGGCATTCTTTGCCAGGAGCCCTCCAATGGATGGTATCTTTGCTGCCTAAGGCGCCGATCAGGACTAAATCGTCCAGTTGAGCCTCTATGACGCGAGAAGGAACCCAGTTGCACTCATATACTTGCTTGGCCATGATGAAATCTACAAGGTAGGTGATCCCGGTTCAAAAATGCATTGATTAAGGTACATTGGTATGTGCAATGTTAAACCGGAGACAGATCTATCTAAACCGGAGTTTTATGAAGCAACAACATCTGGCGGTTCAACAAGGGGACTAATGGTATATACCGGTTTGGAAATTTTTTCTACAAAGTTAAACCGCCTGGTCTAAACATTGAAGCAGATGAGTAAGTTTACAGAAACAGATTTCATAAGACTTCTCTACAGCGACGGATCTGAAGCAAGTTCAGAAAATAAGGAAAATATTCAAGGTTCAAAAAAGAACAGTACTGAATCAATGGGCAGAGATACATATAGATCTATGGTCTTGAGGCATGAAACTGAAGGCAGATGCTAAAAACTACCGCTACACAGAGTAAGGATTCACAGATGCATCTAGGAGTTATCGTATGAACACGAAACAGGCGATGAACACGAAACAGGCGATGAACACTAGAAGAACATGAAACCCTAGAGCAGATCTGTGTTGAAAAGAACAGAAGACTTACTGGAGATGAGAAAGATGCGGAAGGTTGCCGCGGTGCTCTGGTGCGCCCAGGTTGATGCAGCGGCCAAGGTTGATGCAGAGGTTGATGGTGGTGGCGGAGCTCCGAAGCTGGGCGACGCGAGGAAGACGAAGCACAAGGGCACGGAGGGGAAAAAGAAATGACCCTTCGGTCCTATTTATAAGGCAAGGGACAGGAGTCAGGCGCGAAAATCAAGGGACTGTGGGTTTGGAAATGAAGATGTCGCCTTAATTGTCGCAGAACTATTAAGGTCCTTTATAACAGGTGACGTCACGTCGGTCTACAACGACCAGAGAAGATGACATCACGGCGGTTCAACAAACTACAAGAAGATATTGAAGATGAAGATTTTTGCTAAAGGATTGACATGAACATGTTCAAATCAATCTGGGGCCTAATGTTGGGGATATCACTACTGGGCGTAAACCGGCCTATCTGGGCCGGGTTAACTTCATTAGTAGTTAAGTATGTTAAAGCCCAAGAAGGCAGATGAGGGCTCAAGGCCCATAGTCGGTTCAAGGCCTGTAGCCGTAAACCGGTGTTGGTATTTAACTTGTATTGTAAGTTAGGAATAAGTAGAGACCAAACTGGACACATCTATGAGCCGGTATTGGGACTCTGTGAACCGGCGGGCGTCACCCGTGTATATAAGGGGACGACCCGGCGGCGGTTCAAGGACAACAGACAACAACTCGAGACATAGGCGAAGCTTGTTTGCTCCCTGGTCATCGAAACCCCATCAATTCCATCACAACTAGACGTAGGCTTTTACCTTCATCGAAGGGGCCGAACTAGTATAAACTCTCTTGCGTCCCTGTGTCCGCTTTAACCCCTTCAAGCTAACCCGTCGCGATGGCTCCACGACTAAGTCCTTTCTCTAGGACATCTGCCGTGACAAAACCACGACAGGAGGGGCGAGAGCCCCTCCGAGATTGGATCTGTCTCTCTGTCTCTCTCTGTTTCTGCGTTCTCTTCTGGCTCTGTTTCACCGTTTCATATATATATGGAGATCCGTAACTCCGATTGGCCAGAAACCTTCGCCGTGATTTTTTTCCGAATATTAGCTTTCTTGCGGCAAAAGAAGAGCATCAACCGCCTTACGGTGGGCTCATGAGGGTAGGGAGCGCGCCCTAGGGGGGGGCGCCCCCTGCCTCATGACCACCACGGGCACTGGTTCGCGTTGATTTTCCTTCCGAATTTTCCATATTTTCCAAAAATAAGCTCCGTCCGTTTTTATCCCGTTTGGGCTCCGTTTGATATGGATATTCTACGAAACCAAAAACATGCAACAGACAGGAACTGGCACTGGGCACTGGATCAATATGTTAGTCCCAAAAATAATATAAAAAGTTGCCAAAAAGTATATGAAAGTTGAATAATATTGGCATGGAACAATCAAAAATTATAGATACGACAGAGACATATCAGCATCCCCAAGCTTAATTCCTGCTCGTCCTGGAGTAGGTAAATGATAAAAAAATTAATTTTTGATGTGGAATGCTACCTAGCATAATCTTGATCATATGTCTAATCATGGCATGAATATTAAGACACGAGTGATTCAAAGCAATATTAAGACAAAAAGGAGAAGATAGTCTCACATCAACTAGGCATATCAACGGGCTATGGAGATGCCCATCAATAGATATCAATGTGAGTGAGTAGGGATTGCCATGCAACGGATGCACTAGAGCTATAAGTCTATGAAAGCTCTAACTGAAACTAAGTGGGTATCCAACTTGCTTACTCATGAAGACCTCGGGCATTTGAGGAAGCCCATCATCGGAATATACAAGCCAAGTTCTATAATGAAAATTCCCACTAGTATATGAAAGTGATAACTCAAGAGACTCTCTATATGAAGAACATGGTGGTACTTTGAAGCACAAGTGTGGAAAAAGGATAGTAGCACCGCCCCTTCTCTTTTTTTCTCTCATTTTTTGTTTTTTTATTAAAAAAATTGGTGGGCTTCTTTGGCCTGCTTTTTTTATTTGGGCTTCTTTGGCCTCTTTTATTTTTTGTAAAGTCCGGAGGCTCATCCCGACTTATGGGGGAATCATAGTCTCCATCATCCTTTCCTCACTGGGGCAATGCTCTAATAATGATGATCATCACACTTTTATTTACTTACAACTCGATATTACAACTCGATATCTAGAACAAAGATATGATTCTATATGAATACCTCCGGCGGTGTACCGGGATGTGCAATGATCTAGCGTAGCAATGACATCAAAAAACGGACAAGCCATGAAAACATCATGCTAGCTATCTTACGATCATGCAAAGCAATATGACAACGAATGCTCAAGTCATGTATATGATGATGATAAAAGTTGCATGGCAATATATCTCGGAATGGCTATGGAAATGCCATGATAGGTAGGTATAGTGGCTGTTTTGAGGAAGGTATATGGTGGGTTTATGGTACCGGCGAAAGTTGCGCAGTACTAGAGAGGCTAGCAATGGTGGAAGGGTGAGAGTGCGTATAATCCATGGACTCAACATTAGTCATAAAGAACTCACATACTTATTGCAAAAATCTATTAGTTATCGAAACAAAGTACTACGCGCATGCTCCTAGGGGGATAGATTGGTAGGAAAAGACCATCGCTCGTCCCCGACCACCACTCATAAGGAAGACAATCAATAGATAAATCATGCTCCGACTTCGTTACATGACGGTTCACCATGCGTGCATGCTACGGGAATCACAAACCTCAACACAAGTATTTCTACTAATCCACAACTGCCCACTAGCATGACTCTAATATCACCATCTTTGTATCGCAAAACTATTGCAAGGAATCAAACATATCATATTCAGTGATCTACAAGTTTTATGTAGGATTTTATGACTAACCATGTGAATGACCAATTCCTGTCATCTCTCTAAATAGATATAAGTGAAGCAAGAGAGTTTAATTCTTTCTACAAAAGATATGCCCGTGCTCTAACAAATATAAGTGAAGAAAAAGAGCATTCTACAAATGGCGGTTGTCTAAGTGAAGAGAAACAGGCAATCCAAACTTCAAATGATATAAGTGAAGTACATGAAGCATTCTATAAAGCCATACTCAAAAGATATATGTGAAGTGCAATGAGCATTCTATAAATCAACCAAGGACTATCTCATACCAGCATGGTGCAAAAAAGAAACATGAAAACTAAAGCAAAGACACTCCAAGATTGCACATATCGCATGAACGAAACGAATCCGAAAACATACCGATACTTGTTGAAGAAAGAGGGGATGCCTCCCCAGCATCCCCAAGCTTAGACACTTGAGTCTCCTTGAATATTTACTTGGGGTGCCTCGGGCATCCCCAAGCTTGAGCTCTTGCCTCTCTTCCTTCTTCTCACATCGAGACCTTCTCGATCATCGAACACTTCATCCACACAAAACTTCAACAGAAAACTCGGTAAGATCCGTTAGTATAATAAAGCAAATCACCACTATATGTACTGTTGCAAACCAATTCATATTTTGTTTTTGCATTGTGTCTACTGTAGTATAACTTTTTCATGGCTTAATCCACTGATATAAATTGATAGTTTCATCAAAACAAGCAAACTATGCATCAAAAACAGAATCTGTCTAAAACAGAACAGTCTGTAGCAATCTGAAAATTAACCATACTTATGATACTTGAAAAATTCTGCCAAAATTAGGAAAAATAAACAACTTGTACATAAAGACAGTGCAAAAAGAATCAGAACCATTTGACGTTCCAGTAAAAAATTAAAATTCATGCCCTACAGCCAAAGTTTCTGTCCTGCACCGCACAAACCAACAAGCATCGTAAACATCCTAAAGGCAAACCTTGGCACATTATTTTTATAATACAATGGAATTGTACAAGGGGATAATTATTTTTTTGAAAAGTTTCTGTAATCAAGATTCACAAAGTTGCCGTGAGCATGAACAAAGTTCAAGGAGCTCTCCGACTTCAACAGTGCTTGTCTTTCTCACTTTCGCTTTCCTTTTTGAAAAAGTTTCGGGTTCCCCTCTTTATTTTTGTTGTTTTTAAACTATATGAAAGCACTCAACAGAAATAAATGACTCTCTAAAACTTCCGGGTTGTCTCCCAGATAGCGCTTTCTTTAAAGCCATTAAGCTAGGCATATAGTGCTAAAGTAGTGAATCCACCCGGATCCCAAGGTATATCAGAGCCAATTTTAATTAACAATGATTTGTAATTTAGTGGTGAGCACAAGGTAACATATATCATGTAATGACGAAGTCTAACTCTCTTCCTATGCATCGGCATGTCATAAAAGAACAATTCATGCACACCTAGTAAAGGCCAATGCATAGTATAAACAGTTTCTTGCAATTTTATCATGTTGGAAACATAGAGAGGTGGAGATATAGTTCCTCTCTCATAATAATTGCAAGTAGGAGCAGCAAGCACATGCATATTATATTTATCAAAATCATCATGTGCAACGGTAAAAGGCAACCCATCAATATAATCCTTAATAAGTGCAAACTTCTCCAATATAGTATAATCGGGAGAATTCAAAAAGATAATAGGACTATCATGCGTGGGTGCAATAGCAACAATTTCATGTTTAACATAAGGAACTATAGCCAGTTCATCTCCATAAGCATAATTCATATTGGCATCTTGGCCATAAGCATAGCAAGCATCATCAAAAAGGGATATTTCAAAAGAATCATAGGGATCATAACAGTCATCATAGCAATCATCCTTCGGTAAGCACGAAGGGGAATTAAAAAATGTATGAGTTGAAGAGTTAATCTCATTAGAAGGTGGGCACGGGTGATCAATCCGCTCTTCCTCCTTTTGTTCTTCGCTCTCCTCCTCATCTTTTTCATCCAATGAGCACACAGTTTCATCAATTTCTTCTTCCATAGACTCCTGCAAAATATTAGTCTCTTCTTGGACAGCGGAGGCTTTCTTAATAAGTGCATTAATTTCATAATTGTATTCATAAGTCTCATACCAATATTTGAGGATAGCTAAATTTTTAGATCTATAACAAGCATCATCAATATCATCAAACTCTTTAAACATAGATTCAATTTCATAAGCACCACTAAAAGCAACAAATTCTTCTATTTGTTCCACATCATAGTAATCATATATACCTCTAGCATAAGAAGCCAAGGTTTCATTATCATTAAATTTGCATGAAAAGGGGAGGTGTGGAGAATTCATCCTAGAGCAACAAGTATAATCATATTCCGAGCATAGTTGTCTAGCATACCACTTCAATATATAAATTTGATCCCATAATAGTTTCCCTTTTTGTGTCAAGCGGTAATCCTAAAGTATTCACGTTGGTCCAACATTACTCCCATTACATAATTGAATGGGGTTTTCTCAGGATTATTAAAGTAGTACATAATATCTTTCATATAACAAGCATCGAGGGTTTTAGGAGGTTCCCCATCTCCATGAGCAGAAAGTACACCTAATTTTTTTTGTATTTCGTGTTCCATATCCATAACTAAAGATAGAGAACAACTAAGAACAGCAAATAAAAATTACTTAGTGATAAAGCAAACAGGCACACATGAGAATATTCACCCCACGCTATTGCTCCCCGGCAACGACGCTAGAAAAAGGTCTTGATAACCCACAAGTATAGGGGATCGCAACAGTTTTCGATAAGTAAGAGAATCAAACCCAACGAGGAGCTAAAGGTAGAACAAATATTCCCTCAAGTTCTATCGACCGCCGATACAACTCTACGCACGCTTGATGTTTGCTTTACCTAGAACAAGTATGAAACTAGAAGTACTTTGTAGGTGTTTTCGGAAAGGCTTGCAAGAAACTAAAGAGCACGAAAATAAAACTAGGGGCTGTTAAGGTAAAGAAGCAACTAAAGTAAATATAGCGAGTGTGGAAAAGTGGTGGTAGGAGTTGTGAAATTGTCCCTAAGCAATTGACTACTTTACTAGACCGATAGCAAGTATTATGTGGGAGAGGCCACTGCTAGCATGTCATCCCTTACTTGGAATTCTATGCACTTATGATTGGAACTATTAGCAAGCATCCGCAACTACTAATGTTCATTAAGGTAAAAACCAACCATAGCATTAAGATATATTGGTCCCCCTTCAATCCCGTATGCATCAATTTCTATGCTAGGTTGAAGCTTCTGTCACTCTTGCCCTCCAATACATAGTCCTATCAACATACAACTAACCCTATGGTGTGATCCATGTGCGTGCTCATATGATGGGCACCAAAGGACAACAACATAACCACAAGCAAATTAAATCAATCATAGCAATTCATCAACCACTGATAGGACAACGAAAATCTACTCAGACATCATAGGATGGCAACACATCATTGGATAATAATATGAAGCATAAAGCACCATGTTCATGTAGAGGGTACAACGGGTTGCGGGAGAGTGGACCGCTGTAGATAGAGGGGGGAAGGTGATGGAGATGTTGATGAAGATGGCGGAGATGTTGGTGGAGATCGCGGTGATGATGATGATGGCCACGGCGGCGTTCCGGCTCCACCGGAGGAGAGGGGGAGAGGGGCCCCCTTCTTCCTATTCTTCCTTAACCTCCTCCCTAGATGGGAGAAGGGTTTCCCCTCTGGTCCTTGGCCTCCATGGCATGGGAGAGGCGAGAGCCCCTCCGAGATTGGATCTGTCTCTCTGTCTCTCTCTGTTCGGCGTTCTTTGCTGGCTCTGTTTCACCGTTTCGTATATATATATATATATATATATGGATATCCGTAACTCCGATTGGCCTGAAACCTTCGCCGTGATTTTTTTCCGAATATTAGCTTCCTTGCGGCAAAAGAAGAGCGTCAACCGCCTTACGGTGGGCTCACGAGGGTAGGGGCGCGCCCTGGGAGGGCGCCCCCTGCCTTGTGACCACCTCGGGCACTGGTTCGTGTTGATTTTCCTTCTGAATTTTCCATATTTTCCAAAAATAAGCTCCGGCCGTTTTTATCCCGTTTGGACTCCATTTGATATGGATATTCTGCGAAACCAAAAACGTGCAACAGACAGGAACTGGCACTGGGCACTGGATCAATATGTTAGTCCCAAAAATAATATAAAAAGTTGCCAAAAAGTATATGAAAGTTGAATAATATTGGCATGGAACAATCAAAAATTATAGATACGACGGAGACGTATCAATAACACATGTGCGGGGCGTGAAGCCCAGATAGATAATTAAGCTTCTGTGTAAGAAGCCCCCAGGTATAATGAGCGCGGTTAGCGCATCTATAATGTGCAAGCGAGGCACAAGTTGGCCCTTGAAGGCCTAGATAAATAATAAAAGAAAGAAAGAGAAAAAAGACAGATAATGTATATGCAAAAAATGGACATAGGAAGGAGACGAACATAGAGTCCGGCGCTAGGCGTAGAATCTTCGGAGCCTGGCTGCGTTCCATGGGTTCGGCTCAAGTCGATTATTCGATGCATCCCGCAGACGGTACGCTCCACCGGTCAGGACTTGGTCAATAATGAAGGGACCTTACCATTTGGGCTCGAGCTTGGACTTTTTCTTCTTCGGTAGGCGTAGAACTAACTCACCAACATTATAAGTTTTGGCCCGTACTTCTCTGCTTTGGTATCTGCGAGCCTGTTGCTGATAAAATGTGGAACGGGCTTTTGCCACGTCGCGCTCCTCCTCCAGGGTGTCCAGACTGTCCTGTTGATCGAGCTCGGCTTCTCTTTCTTCGTACATGCGCACTCGAGGTGAGTCATGGATTATGTCGCAGGGCAGAACTGCCTCTGCGCCGTACACCATAAAGAAGGGTGTATATTGGGTAGTGCGATTCGGCATGGTCCGCAGCCCCCAGAGTACGGAGTCGAGCTCCTCTACTCAATGCGTGTTAGACTCCTTTAAGGACCGCACTAATCTGGGTTTAATTCCGCTCATGATAAGACCATTTGCTCGCTTGATACGTCTCCAACGTATCTATAATTTTTGATTGCTCCATGCTATATTATCTACTGTTTTGGACTATATTGGGCTTTATTTTCCACTTTTATATTATTTTTGGGACTAACCTATTAACCCGAGGCCCATCCCAGAATTGCTGATTTTTGCCTATTTCAGTGTTTCGGAGAAACAGAATATCAAACGGAGTCCAAACGGAATAAAATCTTCGGGAACGTTATTTTCTCACCGAACGTGATCCAGGAGACTTGGACCCTACTCCAAGGAGTCAAAGAGGAGGTCACGAGGGTGGGGGCGTGCCCCCTGCCTCGTGGGCCCCTCGGTGCTCCACCGACGTACTTCTTCCTCCTATATATACACACGTACCCCCAAACGACCAGAACAGGAGCCAAAAACCTAATTCCACCGCCGCAACTTTCTGTATCCACGAGATCCCATCTTGGGGCCTGTTCTAGAGCTCCGCCGGAAGAGGGCCGTCATCACGGAGGGCTTCTACATCATCATAGCCTCTCCGATGAAGTGTGAGTAGTTTACCTCAGACCTTCAGGTCCATAGTTAGTAGCTAGATGACTTCTTCTCTCTTTTTGGATCTCAATACAAATTTCTCCCCCTCTCTTGTGGAGATCTATTCGATGTAATCTTCTTTTTACGGTGTGTTTGTTGAGACCAATGAATTGTGGGTTTATGATCAAGTCTATCTATGAATAATATTTGAATCTTCTCTGAATTCTTTTATACATGATTGGTTATATTTGCAAGTCTCTTCGAATTATCCGTTTGGTTTGGCCAACTAGATTGGTAGTTCTTGCCATGGGAGAAGTGCTTAGCTTTTGGTTCGATCTTGCGGTGTCCTTTCCCAGTGACAGAAGGGGCAGCACGGCACGTATTGCATCGTTGCCATCGAGGATAACAAGATGGGGTTTATTTCATATTGCATGAATTTATCTCTCTACATCATGTCATCTTGCTTAAGGCATTACTCTGTTTTTAACTTAATACTCTAGATGCATGCTGGATAGCGGTCGATGAGTGGAGTAATAGTACTAGATGCAGAATCGTTTCGATCTACTTGTCACGGACGTGATGCCTATATACATGATCATGCCTAGATATTCTCATAACTATGCTCAATTCTGTCAATTGCTCAACAGTAATTTGTTCACCCACCGTAGAATACTTATGCTCTTGAGAGAAGCCACTAGTGAAACCTATGGCCCCTGGGTCTATTCTCATCATATTAATCTCCATCACTTTAATCTTGCTTTTCTTTTTTACTTTGCTTTTACCTTTTACTTTGCATATTTATACCAAAAATACCAAAAATATTATATCTATCAGATCTCACTCTCGTAAGTGACCGTGAAGGGATTGACAACCTCTAATCGCGTTGGTTGCGAGTAGCTATCGTTTTGTGCAGGTACGAGGGACTTGAGTGTGGCCTCCTACTCGATTGATACCTTGGTTCTCAAAAACTGAGGGAAATACTTACGCTACTCTACTGCATCATCCCTTCCTCTTCGGGGAAAACCAACGCAAGCTCAAGACATAGCAAGAAGGATTTCTGATGCCGTTGCTGGGGAGTCTACACAAAAAGTCAACATACCAAGTACCCATCACAATCCCTATCTCTCGCATTACATTATTTGCCATTTGCCTCTCGTTTTCCTCTCCCCCACTTCACCCTTGCCGTTTTATTCGCCCTCTCTCTCTATCCTCCCTCTCTATTTGCTTTTTTGCCCATTTGCTCTTGTTTGCTCGTGTGTTAGTTTGTTTGCTTGTCGTCATGGCTAGTCCTCTTTCTGCTCCTTTGTCCCCTGAGTTTGAAGTCCTCCACTTCAAACAAAAGTAAGGAGAAAACTTAAAGGATGCTTGGTTTAGAATAATGGAATCTTATCGTAAATGCACCCTAGAAGTAAATTTCAGAATTTTGCTTCGCAACTTATATGTTGGGCTTAATATGTCTCATAGACAACTTTTGGATTGTGTTGCCAAAGGCAATTTTATTGAAATTGATCCCAGTATCGTGCATAAAATTATAGAAGGTATAGTAGGAACTTTACCTCAACAAAAGGGGCCCCATCATACCCAAGAGAAAACGCAAGTTTTTGAGAAAATTTGCGAAGTAACTAAGATTTTACAGAAATCTCTTGAACCTCTTAAGAGTGTTAGCGTAAATCTTCACCGCATGAATATGTTGATTACTCTTTGCAATAAGCGGTTGGATTCTTTAGATCTCAAGATCTCTGAATATGAAGGGAAACGTAAGGAACCTCCCGGATTCGAGCATAACATCGCTAAAAGAATTAAGAATCAAGATGACAATACCTAGATCTATCCTCGCTTTTATGCCTAGCTAGGGGCGTTAAACGATAGTGCTTGTTGGGAGGAAACCCAATTTTATTTTTATTCCTTGCTTTTTGCTCCTGCTTAGTAATAAATAAATTATTTAGCCTCTGTTTTGTTTGTGTTTTTTGTGTTTAATTAGTGTTTGTGCCAAGTAGAACCGTTGGGAAGACTTCGGGAAAGTCTTGTTGAACTTGCTATAAAAAACAGAAACTTTAGCGCTCACAAGAACTGCTGTAATTTTTATTTGAAGAGTGCTATTTAGTTAATTTTTTGCAGATGATTAATAGATAAATTCCTCACGTCCAGCAATTTATTTTAGAATTTTTGGGGTTCCAGATCTAGCGCTAGCTACAAATTACTACAGACTGTTCTGTTTTTGACAGATTCTGATTTTCGTGTGTTGTTTGCTTTGATGAATCTATGGCTAGTAAAATAGTTTATAATCCATAGATAAGTTGGAATACAGTAGGTTTAACACCAATATAAATAAAGAATGAGTTCATTACAGTACCTTGAAGTGGTCTTTTGTTTTCTTTCGCTAACGGAGCTCACGAGTTTTCTATTTTGAGTTTTGTGTTGTGAAGTTTTCAAGTTTTGGGTGAATTCTTTTGATGGATTATGGAACAAGGAGTGGCAAGAGCCTAATCTTGGGGATGCCCATGGCACCCCCAAGATAATCCAAGGACACCAAAAAGTCAAAGCTTGGGAATGCCCCGGAAGGCATCCCCTCTTTCGTCCACTTCCATCGGTAATTTACTTGGAGCTATATTTTTATTCACCAACATGATATGTGTTTTGCTTGGAGTGTCTTGTATTATTTGTGTCTTTTTGTCTTAGTATGCCACAATCATCCTTGCTGTACACATCTTTTGAGAGAGCCATACATGAATAAAATTTGATAGAATACTCTATGTGCTTCACTTATATCTTTTGAGCTAAGTAGTTTTGCTCTATGTGCTTCACTTATATCTTTTGAGCTAAGTAATTTTGCTCTATGTGCTTCACTTATATATTTTGAGCATTATAATTTTGCTCTATGTGCTTCACTTAGATCTTTTAGAGCACGGTGGTGGATTTGTTTTAAAGAAACTATTGATCTCTCATGCTTCACTTAAATTATTTTGAGAGTCTCTTAATAGCATGGTAATTTGCTTAATAATAATATGCTTGGTATTCAAGATTTGTGAAACTTTATTTTGAGTGTGTTGAATACTAAGAAAAGATTGAAGCTTGATAATTGTTTTGAGATATGGAGGTGATAATATTAAAGTCATGCTAGTTGAGTAGTTGTGAATTTAAAGAATATTTGTGTTAAAGTTTGTGATTCCCGTAGCATGCACGTATGGTGAACCGTTATGTGATGAAGTCGGAGCATGCTTTATTTATTGATTGTCTTCCATATGAGTGGCGGTCGGGGACGAGCGATGGTATTTTCCTACCAATCTATCCCCCTAGGAGCATGCGTGTAATCCTTTGCTTTGATAACTTCTAGATTTTTGCAATAAGTATATGAGTTCTTTATGACTAATGTTGAGTCCATGGATTATACGCACTCTCACCCTTCCACCTTTGCTAGCCTCTCTAATACCGCGCACCTTTCGCCGGTATCATACACCTACCATATACCTTCCTCAAAACAGCCACCATACCTACCTATTATGGCATTTCCATAGTCATTCCGAGATATATTGCCATGCAACTTTCCACCATCTAGTTCATCATGACACATTCATCATTGTCATATTTCTTAGCATGATCATGTAGTTGACATAGTATTTGTGGCAAAGCCACCGTTCATAATTTCTTCATACTTTTCACTCTTGATTCATTGCATATCCCGGTACACCGCCGGAGGCATCCATAT
Organism: Triticum urartu; assembly: GCF_003073215.2. NCBI lineage: Eukaryota > Viridiplantae > Streptophyta > Magnoliopsida > Poales > Poaceae > Triticum > Triticum urartu. The sequence continues at coordinate 26,252,610 of NC_053024.1, forward strand.
AGAGTCATACTTTGTTTTAGAATCGAGTTGTAATCATTGAGTTGTAAATAAATAAAAGTGTGATGATCATCATTTAATAGAGAATTGTCCCAAAAAAGGGAGAAAGGCCAAAGAAAAAAAGAAGGCCCCAAAAAAAGAGAAAATAAATAAAAAGGGGCAATGCTACTATCCTTTTACCACACTTGTGCTTCAAAGTAGCACCATGATCTTCATAGTAGAGAGTCTCTCATGTTATCACTTTCATATACTAGTGGGAATTTTACATTATAGAACTTGGCTTGTATATTCCAATGATGGGCTTCCTCAAGTGCCCTAGGTCTTCGTGAGCAAGCAAGTTGGATGCACACCCACTAGTTTCTTTTGTTGAGCTTTCATACATTTATAGCTCTAGTGCATCCGTTGCATGGCAATCCCTACTCACTCACATTGATATCTATTGATGGGCATCTCCATAGCCCGTTGATACGCCTAGTTGATGTGAAACTATCTTCCCCTCCTTTTTGCCTTCTCCTCAACCACCATTCTATTCCACCTATAGTGCTATATCCATGGCTCACGCTCATGTATTGCATGAAGATTGAAAAAGTTTTGAAAAAGTTAGAGTATGAAACAATTGCTTGGCTTGTCATTGGGGTTGTGCATGATTTAAATACTTTGTGTGGTGAAGATGGAGCATAGCCAGACTATATGATTTTGTAGGGATAACTTTCTTTGGCCATGTTATTTTGAGAAGACATAATTGCTTTGTTAGTATGCTTGAAGTATTATTATTTTTATGTCAATATAAACTTTTGTCTTGAATCTTTCAAATCTGAATATTCATATCACAATTAAGAAGATTTGCATTAAAATTATGCCAAGTAGCACTCCACATCAAAAATTCTCTTTTTATCATTTACCTACTCGAGGACGAGCATGAATTAAGCTTGGGGATGCCTGATACGTCTCCAACGTATCTATAATTTTTGATTGCTCCATGCTATATTATCTACTGTTTTGGACTATATTGGGCTTTATTTTCCACTTTTATATTATTTTTGGGACTAACCTATTAACCGGAGGCCCAGCCCAGAATTACTGTTTTTTTTGCCTATTTCAGTGTTTCGGAGAAACAGAATATCAAACGGAGTCCAAACGGAATAAAATCTTCGGGAATGTGATTTTCTCACTGAACGTGATCCAGGAGACCTGGACCCAACTCCAAGGAGTCAAAGAGGAGGTCACGAGGGTGGGGGCGCGCCCCCCTGCCTCGTGGGCCCCTCGATGCTCCACCGACGTACTTCTTCCTCCTATATATACACACGTACCCCGAAACGATCAGAACAGGAGCCAAAAACCTAATTCCACCGCCGCAACTTTCTGTATCCACAAGATCGAATCTTGGGGCCTGTTCCGGAGCTCCGCCGGAAGAGGGCCGTCATCATGGAGGGCTTCTACATCATCATAGCCTCTCCGATGAAGTGTGAGTAGTTTACCTCAGACCTTCGGGTCCATAGTTAGTAGCTAGATGGCTTCTTCTCTCTTTTTGGATCTCAATACAAAGTTCTCCCCCTCTCTTGTGGAGATCTACTCGATGTAATCTTCTTTTTGCGGTGTGTTTGTTGAGATCGATGAATTGTGGGTTTATGATCAAGTCTATCTATGAATAATATTTGAATCTTCTCCGAATTCTTTTATGCATGATTGGTTATCTTTGCAAGTCTCTTCGAATTATCCATTTGATTTGGCCAACTAGATTGGTAGTTCTTGCCATGGGAGAAGTGCTTAGCTTTGGGTTCGATCTTGCGGTGTCCTTTCCCAGTGACAGAAGGGGTAGCAAGGAACATATTGCATCGTTGCCATCGAGGATAACAAGATGGGGTTTATTTCATATTGCATGAATTTATCTCTCTACATCATGTCATCTTGCTTAAGGCGTTACTCTGTTTTTAACTTAATACTCTAGATGCATGCTGGATAGCGGTCGATGAGTGGAGTAATAGTAGTAGATGCAGAATCGTTTTGATCTAGTTGTCACAGATGTGATGCCTATATACATGATCATGCCTAGATATTCTCATAACTATGCTCAATTCTGTCAATTGCTCAACAGTAATTTGGTCACCCACCGTAGAATACTTTTGCTCTTGAGAGAAGCCACTAGTGAAACCTATGGCCCCCGGGTCTATTCTCATCATATTAATCTCTGTCACTTTAATCTTGCTTTGCTTTTTTACTTTGCTTTTACTTTTTACTTTGCATCTTTATACCAAAAATACCAAAAATATTATATCTATCAGATCTCACTCTCGTAAGTGACCGTGAAGGGATTGACAACCCCTAATCGCGTTGGTTGCGAGTAGCTATCGTTTTGTGCAGGTACGAGGGACTTGAGCGTGGCCTCCTACTGGATTGATACCTTGGTTCTCAAAAACTGAGGGAAATACTTACGCTACTCTGCTGCATCATCCCTTCCTCTTCGGGGAAAACCAACGCAAGCTCAAGACGTAGCATTGCTCAACTTGGCCGTTGGTTTGTGGGTGATAGACGGAAGCATAATCGAGCTTGATACCCATGTTGCTGCACCAGAGTTTTACCTCGTCGGCCGTGAAGTTCGTGCTGTTGTTAGTGATGATGCTGTGAGGGACGCCATAACGGTGTACAACCCCGGATATGAAGTTTATCATCGGTCCGGATTCAGCTGTTTTAACAGGTTTGGCTTCTATCCATTTGGTGAATTTATCCACCATGACGAGTAAGTATTTTTTTCTTATGGGTTCCCCCTTTAAGGGGTCCAACCATGTCAAGCCCCCAGACCGCGAAAGGCCAGGTAATGGGGATTGTTTGGAGGGCGGTGGGTGGCATATGGCTTTGGTTTGCAAAAAGTTGGCAACCGACGCAGCGTTGGACCAAGTCTTGTGCGTCTGCCCGGGCCGTCGGCCAATAAAAACCTGTATGGAAGGCCTTTCTTACAAGGGCCCGGGCTGCGGCGTGGTGGCCGCCGAGTTCGGCATGAACTTCTGCCAAAAGCTTCCGCCCTTCCTCTTCGGAGATGCACCTTTGAAGGACTCCGGTAGTGCTTTTCTTATACAGCTCTCCCTCATGGACCCTGTAGGCTTTAGATCGCCGCACTATGCAGCGTGCCTCATTTTGGTCCTCGGGAAGTTCCTGCCTAGTTAGGTAGGCTAGGAATGGTTCTGTCCACGGGGCGATGACGACCATTATTATGTGGGCTGAAGGTGTTATTTCGGTGGCAGAGCCTCCGATTATGTCAGAGTGTTCGGTATCGGGCATTTTGGCTGGGTCCGGACTATTGTTACCAGTGTCCCCTTCCCATACCACCGATGGCTTAAACAACCTCTCCAAAAAGATGTTGGGGGGGACCGCGTCGCATTTTGCGCTGATGCGGGCGAGGATATCCGCCGCCTGATTGTTTCCCTGAGCCACATGGTGAAATTCGAGCCCCTCGAACCGAGCTGACATCTTTAGGACGGCGTTTTGATAGGCCGCCATGTTCGGATCCTTGGCATCGAAGTCTCCATTTATTTGGGATATTGCGAGGTTCGAATCCCCACGCACCTTCAGGCGTTGAATGCCCATGGAGACTGCCATCCGAAGACCATGCAACATGGCTTCGTATTCGGCTGTGTTGTTGGAGTCTGTATACAGTATCTGCAGTACGTACTGAACGGTATCTCCGGTTGGGGACGTCAGGACGACGCCAGCCCCCAGACCGTCCAGCATTTTGGAGCCGTCGAAGTGCATTATCCGATTGGAGTATGCGCCGTACTCTTTAGGGAGTTCGGCTTCCATCCATTCGGCGACAAAGTCGGCTAATACTTGCGATTTAATGGCTCGCTGAGGTTTGTATGTTATGTCGAACGGGAGGAGCTCAATGGCCCATTTGGCAATCCGGCCCGTGGCGTCGCGGTTGTTTATAATATCATTAAGTGGCACTTCCGAGGCTACCATAATCGAACACTCTTGAAAGTAGTGTCGCAGCTTCCGGGATGCCATGAATACTGCATAGGCTATCTTTTGATAATGTGGGTACCGTGATTTGCATGGAGTGAGGACAGTGGATACATAATATACCGGCTTTTGAAGAGGGAATTTATGTCCGTCCGCTTCTCGTTCGACAACGAGCACTGCGCTTACAACCTGATGAGTTGCCGCAATGTATAACAGCATTGGTTCGCCAATGTTTGGCGCGGCCATGATTGGGTTGGTTGCCAGTATGGCTTTTATTTCTTCCAATCCGGTTGTGGTGGCGTCCCTCCACTCAAAGTGTTCGGTGCGCCGAAGGAGGCGATAAAGGGGTAATGCCTTTTCTCCTAAGCGGGAGATAAAGCGGCTTAGAGCCGCCACACATCCAATTAATTTCTGGATTTGTTTGAGGTCTGTTGGGGTAGCCAACTGTGACAAAGCTCAAATTTTGGCCGGATTAGCTTCAATTCCTCTACTGGAGACAATGAAACCCAGGAGCTTTCCGGCTGGTACGCCGAAAACGCATTTTTCCAGATTGAGCTTGATGTCGTATGTTCGGAGGTTGTCGAATGTGAGCCTCAAGTCGTCTATTAGAGAGTCGACGTGTTTGGTTTTGACGACCACATCATCTACGTATGCCTCTACTATTTTGCTGATCTGTTTCTCCAGACATGTCTGAATCATGCGCTGATACGTTGCGCCGGCGTTTTTGAGCCCAAAAGGCATTGTGTTGAAACAGAATGGGCCGTATGGTGTGATAAATGCCGTTGCGGCTTGGTCGGACTCCGCCATCTTGATTTGGTGGTAGCCGGAGTATGCGTCGAGGAAACACAATGACTCGTGTCCTGCGGTGGCATCGATAATTTGATCGATGCGGGGGAGGGGGAAGGGATCCTTTGGGCAAGCCTTGTTAAGGTCCTTGAAATCGACACATAGGCGCCAGGATTTATCCTTCTTTGGTACCATCACCAGGTTTGCTAGCCAGTCCGGGTGTTTTATTTCTCTAATGAATTCGGCCTCCAATAACTTGTCTAGTTCCTCTCCCATAGCCTATCTCCTAGGTTCAGAGAAACGCCGAAGAGCCTGCTTGACCGGCTTGAATCCCTTTAGGATATTGAGGCTGTGCTTAGCCAGCCTACGTGGGATTCCTGGCATGTCTGAGGGGTGCCAGGCGAATATGTCTCAATTCTCGCGCAGGAACTCTCGTAGTGCGGCGTCCACGGCGGGGTTTAACTGTGCCCCGATGGAGGCAGTTTTTGTAGGGTCCGTTGGGTGGACTTGGAATTTGACTATTTCATCCGCTGGTTTAAAAGAGGTGGACTTGGATCTCTTGTCAAGTATCACGTCGTCCCTGTCCACTGTGGAGCGTAGGCAGTTAATTCCTCGGCCGAAAGGGCTTCGGATAATGCCTCGAGGGCCAATGCGGCTGTTTTGTTTTCGGCGCGGAATGCTGTGTCCGGATCACTAATGAGAGTGATGATTCCGTTGGGCCCGGGAATTTTGAGCTTCATGTACCCATAATGGGGTATGGCTTGGAAGATCATGAACGCCTCCCATCCCAAGAGGGCGTGGTATCCACTACTAAACGGGGCCACTTGGAATGTAATTTCTTTGGAACTATAGTTCTCTGATAACCCACAAGTATAGGGGATCGCAACAGTTTTCGATAAGTAAGAGTGTCGAACCCAACGAGGAGCTAAAGGTAGAACAAATATTCCCTCAAGTTCTATCGACCACCGATACAACTCTACGCACGCTTGACGTTCGCTTTACCTAGAACAAGTATGAAACTAGACGTATTTTGTAGGTGTTATTGGATAGGTTTGCAAGATAATAAAGAGTACGTAAATAAAAAGTAGGGGCTGTTTAGATAAAGAAACAATAAAGTAAATATAGCGAGTGTGGAAAAGTGGTGGTAGGAGTTGCAAAATTGCCCCTAAGCAATTGACTACTTTACTATACCGATAGCAAGTATTATGTGGGAGAGGTCACTGCTAGCATGTCATCCCTGACTTGGAATTCTATGCACTTATGATTGGAACTATTAGCAAGCATCCACAACTACTAATGTTCATTAAGGTAAAACCCAACCATAGCATTAAGATATATTGGTCCCCCTTCAATCCCGTATGCATCAATTTCTATGCTAGGTTGAAGCTTCTGTCACTCTTGCCCTCCAATACATAGTCCTATCGACATACAACTAACCCTAGGGTGTGATCCACGCACGCAATCATATGATGGGCACCAAAGGACAGCAACATAACCACAAGCAAATTAAATCAATCATAGCAATTCATCAACCACCGATAGGACAACGAAAATCTACTCAGGCATCATAGGATGGCAACACATCATTGGATAATAATATGAACCATAAAGCACCATGTTCAAGTAGAGGGTTCAGCGGGTTGAGGGAGAGTGGACCGCTATAGATAGAGGGGGGAAGGTGATGGAGATGTTGGTGAAGATGGCGGAGGTGTTGGTGTAGATCGCGGTGATGATGATGGCCCCCGGCAGCACTCCGGTGCCACCGGAAGCGAGGGGGAGAGAGCCCGCCTCCTTCTTCTTCTTCCTTGACCTCCTCCCTAGATGGGAGAAGGGTTTCCCCTCTGGTCCATGGCCTCCATGGAACGGGAGGGGCGAGAGCCCCTCTGAGATTGGATCTGTCTCTCTGTCTCTCTCTGTTTCTGCGTTCTCAGATTCTTCCCTTTCACCGTTTCTTATATTCCCGGAGATCCGTAACTCCGATTGGGCTGAAACTTTGACACGATCTCTATCCGAAAATTAGCTTTCTTGCGGCGAAAGAAGGGCTCCAACCGCCTTACGGGGTGGCCACGAGGGTCAGGGGCGCGCCCCCCTACCTCGTGGGCCCCTCGAGCATCGTCTCGCGTGGATTTTTCTTCCCAAAAATCATATATATTCCAAAAAAAATCTCCGTCAGTTTTTATTCTGTTTGGACTTCATTTGATATGGATATTCTGTGAAACAAAAAACATGCAACAAACAGGAACTGGCACTCGGCACTAGATCAATATGTTAGTCCCAAAAATAGTATAAAAAGTTGCCAAAAGTATATGAAAGTTGAATAATATTGGCATGGAACAATCAAAAATTACAGATACGACGGAGACGTATCAGCATCCCCAAGCTTAATTCCTGCTCGTCCTCGAGTAGGTAAATGATAAAAAAATAATTTTTGATGTGGAATGCTACCTAGCATAATCTTGATCATGTAATCTAATCATGGCATGAATATTAAGACACAAGTGATTCAAAGCAATAATCTATCCTTTCACATAAAGATAATAATATTTCAAGCATACCAACCAAGCAATCATGTCTTATTGAAATAACATAGCCAAAGAAAGCTCATCCCTACAAAATCATATAGTCTGGCTATGCTCAATCTTCACCACACAAAGCATTCACACCATGCACAACCCCGATGACAAGCCAAGCAATTATTTCATACTTTGACGTTTCTCAAACCTTTTCAACTTTCACGCAATACATGAGCGTGAGCCATGGACATAGCACTATAGGTGGAATAGAATAGGATGGTGGGGGTTATGTGGAGAAGACAAAAAAGGAGAAAGTCTCACATTAACTAGGCGTATCAACGGGCTATGGAGATGCCTATTAATAGATATCAATGTGAGGAGTAGGGATTGCCATGCAACGGATGCACTAGAGCTATAAATGTATGAAAGCTCAACAAAAGAAACTAAGTGGGTGTGCATCCAACTTGCTTGCTCACGAAGACCTAGGCCACTTAAGGAGGCCCATTGTTGGAATATAGAAGCCAAGTTCTATAATGAAAATTCCCACTAGTATATGAAAGTGATAACTCAAGAGACTCTCTATATGAAGAACATGGTGCTACTTCGAAGCACAAGTGTGGAAAAAAGGAATAGTAGCATTGCCCCTTTTTATATTTTTCCCTTTTTTTGCGGGCTTCTTTGCCCCCCCTTTTTTTATTTAGGCTTCTTTGGCCTCTCTTTTTTTTGGGCAATGCTCTAATAATGATGATCATCACACTTTTATTTACTTACAACTCAATATTACAAATCGATACTATAACAAAGATATGACACTATATGAGTGCCTCCGGCGGTGTACCGGGATGTGCAATGATCTAGCGTAGCAATGACATCAAAAAACGGACAAGCCATGAAAACATCATGCTAGCTATCTTACGATCATGCAAAGCAATATGACAATGAATGCTCAAGTCATGTATATGATGATGATGGAAGTTGCATGGCAATATATCTCGGAATGGCTATGGAAATGCCATAATAGGTAGGTATGGTGGCTGTTTTGAGGAAGGTATATGGTGGGGTTATGGTACCGGCGAAAGTTGCGCGGTACTAGAGAGGCTAGCAATGATGGAAGGGTGAGAGTGCGTATAATCCATGGACTCAACATTAGTCAAAAGAACTCACATACTTATTGCAAAAATCTATTAGTCATCGAAACAAAGTACTACGCGCATGCTCCTAGGGGGATAGATTGGTAGGAAAAGACCATCGCTCGTCCCCGACCGCCACTCATAAGGAAGACAATCAATAAACACCTCATGCTCCGACTTCGTTACATAACGGTTCACCATACGTGCATGCTAAGGGACTTGCAAACCTCAACACAAGTATTTCTCAATTTCAAAATTACTCAACTAGCATGACTCTAATATCACCATCTTTATATCGCAAAACTATTGCAAGGAATCAAACATATCATATTCAGCGATCTACAAGTTTTATGTAGGATTTTATGACTAACCATGTGAATGACCAATTCCTGTCATCTCTCTAAACAGATATAAGTGAAGCAAGATAGTTTAATTCTTTCTACAAAAGATATGCCCATGCTCTAACAAATATAAGTGAAGCAAAATAGCATTCTACAAATGGCGGTTGTCTATGTAAGGAGAAACATGCAATCCAAACTTCAAATGATATAAGCAAAGCACATGAAGCATTCTATAAAGCCATACTCAAAAGATATAAGTGAAGTGCATAGAGCATTCTATAAATCAACCAAGGACTATCTCATACCAGCATGGTGCATAAAAGAAAAATGAAAACTAAATGCAAAAGACGCTCCAAGATTGCACATATCGCATGAACAAAACGAATCCGAAAACATACTGATATTTGTTGAAGAAAGAGGGGATGCCTCCCCAGCATTCCCAAGCTTAGACGCTTGAGTCTCCTTGAATATTTACTTGGGGTGCCTTGGGAATTCCCAAGCTTGAGCTCTTGCCTCTCTTCCTTCTTCTCACATCGAGACCTTCTCGATCATCGAACACTTCATCCACACAAAACTTCAACAGAAAACTCGGTAAGATTCGTTAGTATAATAAAGCAAATCACCACTATAAGTACTGTTGCAAACCAATTCATATTTTGTTTTTGCATTGTGTCTACTGTAGTATAACTTTTTCATGGCTTAATCCACTGATATAAATTGATAGTTTCATCAAAACAAGCAAACTATGCATCAAAAACAGAATCTGTCTAAAACTGAACAGTCTGTAATAATCTGAACATTCACCATACTTATGATACTTGAAAAATTCTACCAAAATTAGGAAAAATAAAAAATTTGTATAGTAAGGCAGTTCAGAAAGAATCAGAACCATTTGACGTTCCAGCTAAAAATGTAAAATCGCGCACTACAGCCAAAGTTTCTGTCCTGCACCGTACAAACCAACAAGCATCGTAAACATCCTAAAGGCAAACCTTGGCACATTCTTTTTATAATACAATGGAATTGTACAAGGGGATAATTATTTTTGTTGAGAAGTTTCTGTAATCAAGATTCCCAAAGTTTATGTGAGCATGAACAAAGTTCAAGGAGCTCTCCCACTTCAACAATGCTTGTCTTTCTCAGTTTCGCTTTTCTTTTTGAAAAGTTTTGGGTTCCCCTCTTTATTTTTGTTGTTTTTAAACTATATGAAAGAACTCAACAGAAATAAATGACTCTCTAAAACTTCCGGGTTGTCTCCCTGGCAGCGCTTTCTTTAAAGCCATTAAGCTAGGCATATAGTGCTCAAGTAGTGAATCCACCCGGATCCCAAGGTATATCAAAGCCAATTTTAATTAACAACGATTTGTAATTTAGTAGTGAGCACAAAGCAACATATATCAGGCAATGATGAAGTCTAACTCTCTTCCTATGCATTGGCATGTCATAAAAGAACAATTCATGCACACATAGTAAAGGCCAATGCATAGTATAAACAGTTTCTTGCAATTTTATCATATTGGAAACATATAGAGGTGGAGATATAGTTCCTCTCTCATAATAATTGCAAGTAGGAGCAGCAAGCACATGCATATTATACTCATCAAAATCATCATGTGCATCGGTAAAAGGCAACCCATCAATGTAATCCTTAATAAGTGCAAACTTCTCCGATATAGTGTAGTTTGGAGAATTCAAAAAGATAATAGGACTATCATGCATGGGTGCAATAGCAACAATTTCATGTTTAGCATAAGGAACTATATCAAGTTCATCTCCATAAGCATAATTCATATTGGCATCTTGGCCACAAGCATAGCAAGCATCATCAAAAAGGGATATTTCAACAGAATCACAGGGATCATAACAGTCATCATAGCAATCATCCTTCGGTAATCACGAAGGGGAATTAAACAATGTATGAGTTGAGGAGTTACTCTCATTAGAAGGTGGGCACGGGTGATCAATCCGCTCTTCCTCCTTTTGTTCTTCGCTCTCCTCCTCATCTTTTTCATCCAATGAGCTAACAGTTTCATCAATTTCTTCTTCCATAGACTCCTGCAAAATGTTAGTCTCTTCTTGGACAGTGAAGTAGTCCTCAATATATAGTTTAACATAAGCATTAGAAGCATAATTCTCATAACAATATTCAAGTATGGCAAAATTTTCAGATTTGTGAAGAGTATTGCTAAGTCTTGAGCTTGCATTGGTTTTCCCGAAGAGGAAGGGATGATGCAGCAGAGTAGCATAAGTATTTCCCTCAGTTTTTGAGAACCAAGGTATCAGTCCAGTAGAAGGCCATGCTCAAGTCCCTCGTACCTGCACAAAACGATAGCTACTCGCAACCAACGCGATTAGGGGTTGTCAATCCCTTCACGGTCACTTACGAGAGTGAGATCTGATAGATATAATATTTTTGGTATTTTTGATATAAAGATGCAAAGGAAAAAGTAAAAGAAAAGTAAAAAAGCAAAGCAAGATTAAAGTGATGGAGATTGATATGATGAGAATAGACCCAGGGGCCATAGGTTTCACTAGTGGCTCCTCTCAAGAGCATAAGTATTCTACGGTGGGTGAACAAATTACTGTTGAGCAATTGACAGAATTGAGCATAGTTATGAGAATATCTAGGCATGATCATGTATATAGGCATCACGTCCGTGACAAGTAGACCGAAACGATTCTGCATCTACTATTATTACTCCACTCATCGACCGCTATCCAGCATGCATCTAGAGTATTAAGTTAAAAACAGAGTAACGCCTTAAGCAGGATGACATGATGTAGAGAGATAAATTCATGCAATATGAAATAAACCCCATCTTGTTATCCTCGATGGCAGTGATACTATATGTGCCTTGCTGCCCCTTCTGTCACTGGGTAAGGACACCGCAAGATCGAACCCAAAGCTAAGCACTTCTCCCATGGCAAGAACTACCAATCTAGTTGGCCAAACCAAACGGATAATTCGAAGAGACTTGCAAAGATAACCAATCATACATAAAAGAATTCAGAGAATATTCAAATATTATTCATAGATAGACTTGATCATAAACCCACAATTCATCGGTCTCAACAAACACACCGCAAAAAGAAGATTACATCGAATAGATCTCCACAAGAGAGGGGGAGAACTTTGTATTGAGATTCAAAGAGAGAGAGAAGAAGCCATCTAGCTACTAACTATGGACACGAAGGTCTGAGGTAAACTACCCACACTTCATCAGAGAGGCTATGATGATGTAGAAGCCCTCCGTGATGACGGTCCTCTTCCGGCGGAGCTCCGGAACAGGCCCCAAGATGGTATCTCATGGATACAGAAAGTTGCGACGGTAGAATTAGGTTTTTGGCTCCTGTTCTGATCGTTTGGGGGTACGTGTGTATATATAGGAGGAAGAAGTACGTCGGAGGAGCACCGAGGGGCCCACGAGGCAGGGGGCGCGCCCTAGGGGGGGGAGCCCCCACCCTCGTGACCGCCTCTTTTGTTCCTTGGAGCAGGGTCCAAGTCTCCTGGATCACGTTCGGTGAGAAAATCACGTTCCCGAAGGTTTTATTCCGTTTGGACTCCGTTTGATATTCCATTTCTTCAAAACACTGAAATAGGCAAAAAAACAGCAATTCCGGGTTGGGCCTCCGGTCAATAGGTTTGTCCCAAAAATAATATAAAAGTGGAAAATAAATGTAACACCCTCGATGCGGCTATATCTCCTACGTGTCGAAGCACGACTTAGAGGCATAACCGCATTGAAAGCAATGTCGCAAGTGAGGTAATCTTCACAACAACCCATGTAAATAAATAAAGGGGAAAGGTACATAGTTGGCTTACACTCGCCACGTCACAAAAATACATAAATAAGTCATTACATTCATCCAATACACTCAGGGTCCGACTACGGTACCAAAATAAAGATCAACCCCCAAATGCGACAAAGTCCCCGATCGCCCCAACTGGGCACCGCTACTGATCATCTGGGAAAGACACATAGTAATGACGAGAGTCTTCATCGAACTCCCACTTGAGCTCAAGCGCATCGTCTGGAGCGGTATCATCGGTCCCTGCATCTGGTTTGGAAGTAATCTGTGAGTCACGGGGACTCAGCAATCTCACACCCTCGTGATCAAGACTATTTAAGCTTAAAAGGTAAGACAAAGGTATGATGTGGAGCTGCAGCAAGCGACTAGCATATATGGTGGCTAACCTATTCACAAAAGAGAGCGAGAAGATAAGGCAAAAGCACGGTAGAACAACTATGATCAAGAAGTGATCCTAGAACAACCTACGTCAAACATTACTCCAACACCGTGTTCACTTTCGGGACTCCGCCGAGAAGAGACCATCACGGTTCCACACGCGGTTGGTGCATTTTAATTAAGTTAAGTTTCATGTTATCTACAACCAAACATTAACAAATTCCCATCTGCCCATAACCGCGGGCACGGCTTTCGAAAGTTCAAATCCCTGCAGGGGAGTCCCAACTTAGCCCATCACAAGCTCTCACGGTCAACGAAGGATATTCCTTCTCCCAAGACAATCCGATCAGACTCGGCATCCCGGTTACAAGACATCCTCGACAATGGTAAAACTAAACCAGCAAAGCCACCCGAATGTGCCGACAAATCCCGATAGGAGCTGCACATATCTCGTTCTCAGGGCACACCGAATTGTCCAAGGTTCCGGTAGGCCAGCCCAGAGTTGCCCCTGGTGGGCACCGACAGCTGATAGGTTGGACCAACACTCAGAGGAGCACTGGACCGGGGGTTTAAATAAAGATGACCCTTGAGTCCGCGGAACCCAAGGGAAAAATAGGCTAGGTGGAAAATAGCAAAGCCAATGTTGAGCCATGCTGGAAGAGTTTTATTCAAGGCGAACTGTCAAGGGGTTCCCATTATAACCCAACCGTGTAAGGAACGCAAAAATCCGGGAACATAACACCGATATGACGGAAACTAGGGCGACAAGAGTGGAACAAAACACTAGGCATAAGGCCGAGCCTTCCACCCTTTACCAAGTATATAGATGCATTAAGATAAACAAGATAATATTGTGATATCCCAACAATAAACAACGTTCCAACAAGGAACGATCTCCGATCTTCACCTGCAACTAGCAACGCTATAAGAGGGGCTGAGCAAAGCGGTAACATAGTCAAACAATGGTTTGCTAGGACATGGTGGGTTAGAGGCTGGACATGGCAATATGGGAGGCATGATAAGCAAGTGGTAGGTATCGTAGCATAGGCATAGCAAAAGAGCAAGCATCTAGCAAGCAAAGATAGAAGTGATTTCGAGGGTATGGTCATCTTGCCTGCAAAGTTCTCAGAGTTGCCTTGATCCTCGTAAACGAACTCAACGGGCTCCTCGTTCACGAACTCGTCTCCCAGCTCTACCCAAACAAGAACAACAGGCAAAAGGAACACAATCAACCACGTGCCATGCTCAAGCAACATGATGCAAACATGGTATGATATGCGGGATGCGATATGTGATGCCTATGCATGATTTACAAAGGAATGATTGAATCTGGCCTCAACATGGGAATCCAAAAGTGCCACTGGAAAGGTCGGTTGATTTCGATCGAAATCGATATAAAGATCACCAGAATCGGATGCACGGTTTGGAAATGGCAAGCAAAACGAATATGGCACCGGTCTACGATAATCAGCAAGTGACCATCTAAATGCAACAAGATAAATATGCTACAGCACTCAAACATGACAAAAAAATACATGGCGGGGATCCACTCATGATGCTTGACAAAAGATGAACACTGAGCTACGGCTAATTCATCCATTAACAGGTTCAAACAAGCATGACAAAAGAGCAAATGATAACAGGCTTCAGACTTAGTGAAATTAACACAAGTCTGGAATTTATCATCAGGAAGCAATCTTTAGAGCATGAAAACTACATGCTACAGGAACTTAACATGGCAAAGCAAGGCATGGCATGAAGCTACTCAAAGCACTTAACAAAAGTCCCTTAGTAACCTTGAGTCAAAAGGGATCACAAAATACAATTGCAAGCATGTGAACATGGCAAAAACATAAACAGATTCAGACTTAGTGAAAAACTGGAGCATGCAAAACAGTTAACGAGTAGGCATGTTTACGAGCTCGATGCACTCACTACAGAGCATGGCATGACAATCTAAGCATACACCCATCAAGAATACATGGCATAGAAGCTAGACATGGCAAGAACAACAACATAGCATGCACGGATCAATAGCAACATCCTCGGCAAAATCGCTAAACATGTCAACAATCTGCCAGGAACATTTTATAGCAAAAGTAGAGCTCGATTGACTCAATCTAGGGTGCTCCATAAATGCAAACAAAGACATGGATGGATAGATCACCACAATATTAACAAAACATCCTTACTGATCATCCTCAAAAGAGGCACGGATCACTAGGAAACAACATGAACATATGGCATAAAAACAATATCAGGACAAGGATTTAGTGAAATTCTAAGTCCCCTGAAATCAGCATCATTGAGTAGGCTACTTTGCATACTTGTGCTAGTCACCATAAAGATCATAAAAATACATGGCATACACCCCTGTAAAGATGGCATGGCATTCAACAAAACACATGTAGAGCTCAGGATCATAGCATGCACACATTAATCATAGCAAAAATGACAAAAGGCCATTTGCTGAAACAAATCTGACAAATTCATCACATAGCCCTCTTCCAACAGCATTTCGGGCATCAAGATGAGCTCAAATGAAAATGATGCAATGAGATGAAATGATGTACTCGTCGAGACGAACATTTTGATATGCTACACGCACGAATCGGAGCTACGGATGCAGAGTTATGGCATGTCAAAGTAGGCAAGAAAATTAGGGTTAGAGGAGAAAAAGTCAACCCCTCGCTCAGATCTGGATCGGGGCGCGATTTTCGAGGTTCGTCGGGGTTAATGGAGGCGATGGCCGGACTTGAAGCGGGGGGCGTCCGGAGTCGACGTCGGCGTGGAGGAGAAGACCAGCCGGACCTGGGGAAGACCCCGGCGACGGAGGGCGGCGAGGGGCGCCATTCGCCGGCGTCGGGGACGCGGCTGTGAGGCGCGGTGCGCGCCGGCGTGGAGGAGGCGACAGGGCGGAGCAACTCCGGCGACGGAGGGCGTTCCGGCGGCGCGGAGCAAGTCCGGTGAAGGGGCGCGCGGTAGTGAGGCGGCGGGGCGACATGGGCCGCGGGGGCCTCCCGCGGGCCTCGGGCGGCGCGGCGATGTGGGGGCCGACCCGGAACGTGTGGCGCGCCCTGGTTCGTCACGGGCGGCGGCGGCGGCTTGTCCGGCCGGCACGGACGTGTCCGGCGTGGCGCGGTGGAAGTGGAGCTAGGTTAGGGTTGTTTTGGATCCGGAATTTTTGAGGGAGATGCTATTTTATAGGTAGAGAGAGCTACGAAGCTCCAAATGAGGTGCGGTTTGCGGCCATGCGATCGTGATCGAACGCTCTAGATGATAGAAGGGGTTTAGGCGGTTTTTGGGCCAGTTTGGAAGGGTGTTGGGCTGCAACACACACGAGGCCTTCTCGGTCCCTCGGTTAACCGTTGGAGTATCAAACGAAGTCCAAATGGTACGAAACTTGACAGGCGGTCTACCGGTAGTAAACCAAGGCCGCATGACAAGTCTCGGTCCAATCCGAAAAGGTTTAACCCCCACACACGGAAAGAGGTAGAAAGGACCACTGGAGGACATAGGAGCGCCGGAATGCAAAACGGACAACGGGGAACATGCTCGAATGCATGAGACAAACACGTATGCAAATGCAATGCACATGATGACATGATATGATATGCATGACAAAGACAACAACACCCGGAGACAAAAACCCGACAACGGAGAAATAAAATAACTTAGTGCCGGAAACGGTAAGAGTTGGAGTACAAATAAGGTAAATTACATCCGGGGTGTTACAATAAAGCCCAATATAGTCCAAAACAGTAGATAATATAGCATGGAGAAATCAAAAATTATAGATACATTGGAGACGTATCAGGCATCCCCAAGCTTAATTCCTGCTCGTCCTCGAGTAGGTAAATAATAAAAAGAGAATTTTTGATGCGGAGTGCTACTTGGCATAATTTCAATGCAAATCTTCTTAGTTATGGTATGAATATTCAGATTAGAAAGATTAAAGACAAAAGTTTATATTGACATAAAAAATAATAATACTTCAAGCATACTAATAAAGCAATTATGTCTTCTCAAAATAACATGGCCAAAGAAAGTTATCCCTACAAAATCATATAGTCTGGTTATGCTCTATCTTCACCACACAAAATATTTAAATCATGCACAACCCCGATGACAAGCCAAGCAATTTTTTTCATACTCTAACTTTTTCAATCTTCACGCAATACATGAGCGTGAGCCATGGATATAGCACTATAGGTGGAATAGAATGGTGGTTGTGCAGAAGACAAAAAGGAGAAGATAGTCTCACATCAACTAGGCGTATCAACGGGCTATGGAGATGCCCATCAATAGATGTCAATGTGAGTGAGTAGGGATTGCCATGCAATGGATGCACTAGAGCTATAAGTATATGAAAGCTCAAAAAGAAACTAAGTGGGTGTGCATCCAACTTGCATGCTCATGAAAACCTAGGGCAATTTGAGGAAGCCCATCATTGGAATATAGAAGCCAAGTTCTATAATGAAAAATTCCCACTAGTATATGAAAGTGATAACATGAGAGACTCTCTACTATGAAGATCATGGTGCTACTTTGAAGCACAAGTGTGGTAAAAGGATAGTAACATTGTCCCTTCTCTCTTTTTCTCTCATTTTTTTATTTGGGCCTTTTCTCTTTTTTATGACCTCTTTTTATTTGGGCTTCTTTGGCCTATTTTTTTATTCTATTTTTCCTCCGGAGTCTCATCCCAACTTATGGGGGAATCATAGTCTCCATCATTCTGTCCTCACTGGGACAATGCTCTAATAATGATGATCATCACACTTTTATTTTTCTTATAACTCAACAATTACAACTCGATACTTAGAAAAAAATATGACTCTATGTGAATGCATCCGGCGGTGTACCGGGATATGCAATATGACAATGATGGAGTATGTCATGATAAACGGAACGGTGGAAAGTTGCATGGCAATATATCTCGGAATGGCTACGGAAATGCCATAATAGGTAGGTATGGTGGCTGTTTTGAGGAAGGTATATGGTAGGTGTATGATACCGGCGAAAGGTGCGCGGTATTAGAGAGGCTAGCAAAGGTGGAAGGGTGAGAGTGCGTATAATCCATGGACTCAACATTAGTCATAAAGAACTCATATACTTATTGCAAAAATCTAGAAGTTATCAAAGCAAAGGATTACGCGCATGCTCCTAGGGGGATAGATTGGTAGGAAAAGACCATCGCTCGTCCCCGACCACCACTCATAAGGAAGACAATCAATAAATAAATTATGCTCTAACTTCATCACATAACGGTTCACCATACATGCATGCTACGGGAATCACAAACTTTTAACACAAGTATTCTTTAAATTCACAACTACTCAACTAGCATGACTTTAATATTATCACCTCCATATCTCAAAACAATTATCATGCTTCAAAATTTTCTTAGTATTCAAAACACTCAAAAGAAAGTTTCACAAATCTTGAATACCAAGCATATTATTATTAAGCAAATTACCATGCTATTAAGAGACTCTCAAAATAGTTTAAGTGAAGCATGAGAGATCAATAGTTTCTTTAAAACAAATCCACCACCGTGCTCTAAAAGATCTAAGTGAAGCACATAGAGAAAAATTATAATGCTCAAAAAATATAAGTGAAGCACATAGAGCAAAACTACTTAGCTCAAAAGATATAAGTGAAGCACATAGAGCAAAAGTACTTAGCTCAAAAGATATAAGTGAAGCACATAGAGTATTCTATCAAATTTTAATTCATGTATGGCTCTCTCAAAAGGTGTCTACGGCAAGGATGATTGTGGCATACTAAGACACAAAGACACAAATAATACAAGACGCTCCAAGCAAAACACATATCATGTTGGTGAATAAAAATATAGCTTCAAGTAAATTACCGATGAAAGTGGACGAAAGAGGGGATGCCTTCCGGGGCATCCCCAAGCTTTGACTTTTTGGTGTCCTTGGATTATCTTGGGGGTGCCATGGGAATCCCCAATCTTAGGCTCTTGCCACTCCTTGTTCCATGATCCATCAAAAGAATTCACCCAAAACTTGAAAACTTCACAACACAAAACTCAAAATAGAAAACACGTGAGCTCCGTTAGCGAAAGAAAACAAAAGACCACTTCAAGGTACTGTAATGAACTCATTCTTTATTTATATTGGTGTTAAACCTAATGTATTCCAAATTCTATATGGATTATAAACTATTTTACTAGCCATAGATTCATCAAAATAAGCAAACAACACACGAAAAACAGAATCTGTCAAAAACAGAACAGTCTGTAGTAATCTGTAGCTAGCGCAAGATCTAGAACCCAAATAATTCTAAAATAAATTGCTGGACGTGAGGAATTTATCTATTAATCATCTGAAAAAATAATTAACTAAATACCACTCTTCAAATAAAAATTACAGAACTTCTTGTGAGCGCTAAAGTTTCTGTTTTTTACAGCAAGTTCAACAAGACTTTCCCCAAGTCTTCCCAACGGTTCTACTTGGCACAAACACTAATTAAACACAAAACACACAATCGAAACAAGGCTAAATAATTTCTTTATTACTAAGCAGGAGAAAAAAGCAAGGAATAAAAATAAAATTGGGTTACCTCCCAACAAGCGCTATCGTTTAACGCCCCTAGCTAGGCATAAAAGCGAGGATAGATCTAGGTATTGCCATCTTTGGTTTTGGAGAAAAAGAGAGCAAACTTGTTATCTATGGAATTAATCTTTCTATTTTGACAGAGCACATGTCCATTAATTGTATAAGAAAGATTATGAATGTTGCGGAAATTGGCATCTAGGCTAGCTTCTATCTCTTTAATAGATTCGTTTTGGTAAGCAAGCAAGAGAGAAGTAATTTCAGTTTTCTCATTAATGAGGTGCCCAAATTGTAACATCCCAAATTTTCAATTTGGAATGTTATACATTAGATCATCATTGCATATCATATTTTATTGTTTTTCCGTTCCATAATCCTCGAAATCCTAAGCAACTCAAGGACCCTCGGAGAGAGTTGGGGATTTCCCGGTTTTCATATTTGATTCTTTTATCAAATAATGAAACGAGGATTTGATTTTAATTATTTCTCTCCGAAAAATATTTCACATTAAAAATTAAAGAGAGGAGATAATATGACTTCTCCAAAATAAATGAAATATTGGAGGGAAAATATTAAAATCATTAAATTGTTTTTTTATTTGATTTTATTCGGATTTTATTTGCATTAGAAAATTTGCATGTTTTCAAAATTGCATTTTAGGGCCAAGAAAATGTTCATCTTGTTCTAAATATTTTATTTAGATGGTGAAAATTTATTTTGGCATTTTTAGATTTTTTTTGTATTTTTCTAGGATTTTATTCTGTCGGCGGAATATATTTTTTTAAAAAAAAGTTTCGCGCCCGACTGGGCCTAAGGCCCAGCCGAGCCAGGTCGGCCTAGCCGCCGCCGCCGCCACTCGGACCGGAGTCCGAGTTGGACTCCGCGCCGCCCCGCCTTGGCCCCTACTCCAAGCCGCCGCCCCACCCTTATATACTGCCGCCCCCGCCACCCCAACACCCCACCGCACCACCGTCGCCCGCGCCGCCTAGCCGCCGCCGCCGCAGCCGAGCGCCGCCGCCGCCACTCGCCGTCGCCGCCGAGCGCCGTCGCTGCCCCGCGAGCCGCCGCCCCGCCGCTGCCCCGCCTCGCTGGAGGTAGTCGCCGGACTCCGCCGTCGGTTTTTTTATAAAAACCGTTCGGTTTTTTAGAAACCCTATATCCATTTTTTTCGGATTCGCCAGTTTTTCTCTGTTCTTCTAGTTAGAAAACGTTCGTCGGAACGTTCGTTTTAACGAACGGTTCTTCGCCCGTTAGAAACAGCTAACGAACGCTCGTTCGTTAGTCTGTTCGTCAGTTTTCTTTTATCGGATTTATTCCGCGATTTTCGTGATCGCGATTTCTGATCCGATCTTAGTTTCTGTTTATCTTTTCGCTCGTTAGTCGGAATCAGGCGATTCAAGCGCCTAGAGTTTCATCTCGAAACCCTCTTTCCATTTAACCAACTCAAACAAGTTTTCTCTACTGTAAAATTTGACCTAGTTTCAGATTAGTAAACGAAGCTTCTTTCTTTCGCCGTTTGAGTTTCGTTGCTCCGTTTGATTTGATTCTTTTTGCGAACTGGAGTTCTTAATTTGAACTTTCTGGTCAACCTCTTTTATTTGAGTTTTTCTTGTGCATCGTTGCTTGTTACTTATGTATGCGATTGTTTGCTTGCGATAGAACACCCGGAGTGCGAAGCGTGCCACTATGAGTCCCTAGGTTTCGCAGATCGTCAGCAAGGCAAGTAACACTTTGATCATACCCCTTTTATCACCCAGTTTTTATGCATTAGTTCCAATCCTCAAACATTGCATGATTAGGATGTCATTAACTTGTGGGTTGGGAAGTAGTTGATGAGGTAGAACCTATTGCCCTGTGACATTCAAACCCTTGGGAGTTACTCTACGCGTTGCTTATATTACTATGCTATGCTATGCTCGTAGACATGGTTTGGGTTTGAGTGAAATCCATGACAGATGTGAGATTGTTAAATTAATGGTTCAACTTAAGGTGGCAACTTAATCAAACAACTGGGTGGATTGAGGCACCTGGAGTACCCAGTGTTGCTTGTATTTTTTGGAAATCCCGGAGTACCCGTGTGATCTTCCTATGGACCGCCACCCAGGCTCAAAGGGAACTGAGATGATTCATTCTAGAAACTTCCGTGTGCAGCCACAAGCTATTATGGGCTCTAGCATAGTTGAGTAAGTTACGTGAAGCTCTTGAAGAGGCAGATTAGCAGGTAGTAGGATGTAGGTTTGGTATGGTCTGTCCGGAGTAGAGAGTTAATGTTTCTGAAAGACTGTGTCTCGGTCATCCGTTTCTCAAACATCCTGTAGTGCGAGAAATCCAACGGAGGCGATCGGGTCTTGTGGGGAAAAGTGCGCAAACCTCTGCAGAGTGTACAATCTAATCATGGTTAGCCGTGTCCCCGGTTATGGACAGTTCTTGAGTATCTAGTACTTGGGTTATCACATGTATCTCATCACTTTTAATTAATATTGTTGGGTTGTTAATCACTTTAATTGGGATTGAACCTTCTCAATGATGTTTCAACTACGATGATAGTAAAATTAAAATCTATTCCTTTGTTGTAGGGAAAAACTGGCTTTTCGCAAAAGTATAAACCATAGAGCTTTCCACCAGCCATATATGCATGTAGTGATAGCATTATTCTGTTCTTGCTCTACTGTGTTATTTTGCCAGCATATTCCATGTGCTGACCCGTTTTCGGGTTGCAACGTATTATGTTGCAGACTTTTCAGACGAGGAGTAAGGTTCGTTAGGTCATTGCCATGCAGCTCAGCTATGCCGTTGGAGTTGATGGACTCACTTTATCTTCCAAGCCTTCCGCTGTTATCATATTAGATGGCCTTAAGCCATATTATTGTAATAAGTTCTCTCTTGAGACATTTGATGTAATAAGTGTGTGATTGCTACTCTGTTATAAATCCTTCGAGTACTGTGTGTGTCAGCATTACCGATCCAGGGATGACACTGAAGCACAGAGACTTGACCATCTGAGATCGGGTCAAGGAAATGTGTAGTAGTTGATCGCTTGACCAAAGTAGCTCACTTCATCCCAGTGAAAACTACCTATACAAGTGCAAAGTTGGCCAAGATATATATGTCTAGAATCATATGTCTGCATGGAGTTCCGAGGACCATCGTATCAGATCGAGGAACGCGGTTTACCTCAAAGTTTTGGCACCAGTTGCACCAGACCTTGGGAACGAGATTGGAGTTTAGTACAACATTTCACCCGCAAACGGATGGACAAACAGAGAGAGTCAACCAAATTCTGGAGGACATGTTGAGAGCCTGTCCGCTAGATTATGGATCTAGTTGGGATGACAATTTGTCATATGCAGAGTTTTCATACAACAATAGCTATCAAGCCAGTTTGAAGATGGCACCGTTTGAAACCCTGTATGGACGAAGGTGCAGAACACCGTTAATGTGGGATGAGGTAGGAGACCGACAGTTGTTTGGACCAGACTTGTTCAAGGAGTCTGAGGAGAAGGTTAAATTGATTCGTGACAGAATGAAGATTGCTCAGTCCAGGCAGAAGAGTTATGCGGACTCAAAACGCAAGGAGGTAACCTATGAAATTGGAGACCGAGCATATCTGCGAGTATCACCCTTGCGAGGAGTGAAACGTTTTGGAGTTAAGGGAAAGTTAGCCCCGAGATTTGTAGGATCGTATCGTATTTTGGAACGGATGGGAGAAGTTGCCTACAAGTTGGAGTTACCCGAGGGATTGTCAGGAGTTCATGACGTGTTTCACGTTTCACAGCTGAAGAAGTGTCATGCTGAGATGGCAGATATACCGCTAAGAGATACAGTACCCCTGGAGGCGATTCAGTTGGACAGTGATTTGACTTATGAGGAGAAACCAGTTAAGATTCTTGAGTTTGCCAGCAGAGTCACCCGCGGTAAGGTTATCAAGTTTTGCTAAGTTCAGTAGAGCCACCATACCGAGGACGAAGCCACCTGGGAACGAGAGGATGATCTCCGCAAGGATCACCCGCACCTATTTTCTAGCCAGTACGAATCTCGAGGGCGAGATTCATCTTAAGGGGGGTAGGTTTGTAACATCCCAAATTTTCAATTTGGAATGTTATACATTAGATCATCATTGCATATCATATTTTATTGTTTTTCCGTTCCGTAATCCTCGAAATCCTAAGCAACTCAAGGACCCTCGGAGAGAGTTGGGGATTTCCCGGTTTTCATATTTGATTCTTTTATCAAATAATGAAACGAGGATTTGATTTTAATTATTTCTCTCCGAAAAATATTTCACATTAAAATTAAAGAGAGGCGATAATATGACTTCTCCAAAATAAATGAAATATTGGAGGGAAAATATTAAAATCATTAAATTGTTTTTTATTTGATTTTATTCGGATTTATTTGCATTAGAATAATTGCATGTTTTCAAAATTGCATTTTAGGGCCAACAAAATGTTCATCTTGTTCTAAATATTTTATTTAGATGGTGAAAATTTGTTTTGGCATTTTTAGATATTTTTTTTGTATTTTTCTAGGATTTTATTTCTGTCGCCGGAATATTTTTTTATTTTTTTAAAAAAAAGTTTCGTGCCCGACTGGGCCTAAGGCCCAGCCGAGCCAGGCCGGCCCAGCCGTCGCCTCCTGCGCGCGAGCGCCGCCGCCACCACTCGGACTGGAGTCCGAGTTGGACTCCGCGCCGCCCCGCCTTGGCCCCTACTCCAAGCCGCCGCCGCCCCGCCCTTATATACCGCCGCCCCCACCACCCCAACACCCCACCGCCCCACCGCCGCCCGCGCAGCGCCAAGCCCCGCCATCCGCGCCGCCTAGCCCCGCCGCCCGCGTCGCCTAGCCGCTGCAGCCGCCACCGCCGCCGCCACTCGCCGCCGTCGCCGCCCCGCGAGCCGCCGCCACGCCGCTGCCCCACCTCGCTGAAGGTAGTCGCCGGACTCCGCCGCCAGTTTTTTTATAAAAACCGTTCGGTTTTTTTAGAAACCCTAGATCCGTTTTTTCGGATTCGCCGGTTTTTCTCGGTTCTTCTAGTTAGCGGACGTTCGTCGGAACGTTCGTTTTAACGAACGGTTCTTCGCCCGTTAGAAACAGCTAACGAACGCTCGTTCGTTAGTCTGTTCGTTAGTTTTCTTTTATCGGATTTATTCCGTGATTTTCTCTGATCGCGATTTCTGATCCGATCTTAGTTTCTGTTTATCTTTTCGCTCGTTAGTCGGAATCAGGCGATTCAAGCGCCTAGAGTTTCATCTCAAAACCCTCTTTCTGTTTAACCAACTCAAACAAGTTTTCTCTACTGTAAAATTTGACCTAGTTTCAGATTAGTAAACGAAGCTTCTTTCTTTCGCCGTTTGAGTTTCGTTGCTCCGTTTGATTTGATTCTTTTTGCGAACTAGAGTTCTTAATTTGAACTTTCTGGTCAACCTCTTTTATTTGAGTTTTTCTTGTGCATCGTTGCTTGTTACTTATGTATGCGATTGTTTGCTTGCGATAGAACACCCGGAGTGCGAAGCGTGCCACTATGAGTCCCTAGGTTTCGTAGATCATCAGCAAGGCAAGTAACACTTTGATCATACCCCTTTTATCACCCAGTTTTTATGGATTAGTTCCAATCCTCAAACATTGCATGATTAGGATGTCATTAACTTGTGGGTTGGGAAGTAGTTGATGAGGTAGAACCTATTGCCCTGTGACATTCAAACCCTTGGGAGTTACTCTACGCGTTGCTTATATTACTATGCTATGCTATGCTCATAGACATGGTTTGGGTTTGAGTGAAATCCATGACAGATGTGAGATTGTTAAATTAATGGTTCAACTTAAGGTGGCAACTTAATCAAACAACTGGGTGGATTGAGGCACCTGGAGTACCCAGTGTTGCCAGTATTTTTTGGAAATCCCGGAGTACCCGTGTGATCTTCCTATGGACCGCCACCCAGGCTCAAAGGGAACTGAGATGATTCATGCTAGAAACTTCCGTGTGCAGCCACAAGCTATTATGGGCTCTAGCATAGTTGAGTAAGTTACGTGAAGCTATTGAAGAGGCAGATCAGCAGGTAGTGGGATGTAGGTTTGGTATGGTCTGTCCGGAGTAGAGAGTTAATGTTTCTGAAAGGATGTGTCTCGGTCATCCGTTTCTCAAACATCCTATAGTGCGAGAAATCCAACGGAGGCGATCGGGTCTTGTGGGGAAAAGTGCGCAAACCTCTGCAGAGTGTACAATCTAATCATGGTTAGCCGTGTCCCCGGTTATGGACAATTCTTGAGTATCTAGTACTTGGGTTATCACATGTATCTCATCACTTTTAATTAATATTGTTGGGTTGTTAATCACTTTAATTGGGATTGAGTTGGAGGAACCTTCTCAATGATGTTTCAACTACCATGATAGTAAAATTAAAATCTATTCCTTTGTTGTAGGGAAAAACTGGCTTTTTGCAAAACTATAAACCATAGAGCTTTCCACCAGCCATATATGTATGTAGTGATAGCATTATTCTGTTCTTGCTCTACTATGTTATTTTGCCAGCACATTCCATGTGCTGACCCGTTTTCGGGCTGCAACGTATTATGTTGCAGACTTTTCAGACGAGGAGTAAGGTTCGTTAGGTCGTTGCCGTGCAGCTCAGCTATGCCGTTGGAGTTGATGGACTCACTTTATCTTCCAAGTCTTTCGCTGTTATCATATTAGATGGTCTTAAGCCATATTATTGTAATAAGTTCTCTCTTGAGACATTCGATGTAATAAGTGTGTGATTGCTACTCTGTTATAAATCCTTCAAGTACTGTGTGTGTCGGCATTACCGATCCAGGGATGACACTTAAGCACATAGACTTGACCATCTGAGGTCGGGTCGCTACATAAATATAGTTTTCATCCTCTTATAGGTATATATGGGGTCCCCTTCAAGAAAACCCCCCTCGAAAATAGAATCTAAGACTTGTTTGAACGAAGCGGGTAGCCAATCATAAAAGCTTTTTCAGTAAACCCCAATTTGATATTGGGGTACATAGCTAGCCCGGATCCTTAACAGCCTATCCCAAGCATCTTTCAAAGATTCATCAAGTAAATAACGAAAAATTCCAGAATCATCTTCATCAAAATTACTAAGGTTCTCATTGATAACTCCGGCAAGTTGTTCTATAATATTCCAATTTATGAGTTTAGATAAGATAGCAGGATTGTCTAAAGCACTAGAAATTGGGAGAGAACACCCAACTCTTTTTGGTTCTGACATGGCGAGGGAAAAGAGGCAAACAGAGAGGGAGGATAGAGAGAGAGGGCGAATAAAACGGCAAGGGTGAATTGGGGGGAGAGAAAAATGAGAGGCAAATGGCAAATAATGTAATGCGAGAGATAGGGATTGTGATGGGTACTTGGTATGTTGATTTTTTTGCGTAGACTCCCTGGCAACGGCGCTAGAAATCCTTCTTGCTACGTCTTGAGCTTGCGTTGGTTTTCCCCAAAGAGGAAGGGATGATGCAGCAGAGTAGTGTAAGTATTTCCCTTAGTTTTTGAGAACCAAGGTATCAATCCAGTAGGAGGCCACGCTCAAGTCCCTTGTACCTGCACAAAACGATTGCTACTCGCAACCAACGCGATTAGGGGTTGTCAATCCCTTCACGGTCACTAACGAGAGTGAGATCTGATAGATATAATATTTTTGGTATTTTTGGTATAAAGATGCAAAGTAAAAAGTAAAAGCAAAGCAAGATTAAAGTGATGGAGATTGATATGATGAGAATAGACCCGGGGGCCATAGGTTTCACTAGTGGCTTCTCTCAAGAGCATAAGTATTCTATGGTGGGTGAACAAATTACTGTTGAGCAATTGACAGAATTGAGCATAGTTATGAGAATATCTAGGCATGATCATGTATATAGGCATCACGTCTGTGACAAGTAGACCGAAACGATTCTGCATCTACTACTATTACTCCACTCATCGACCGCTATCCAGCATGCATCTAGAGTATTAAGTTAAAAACAGAGTAACGCCTTAAGCAAGATGACATGATGTAGATGAAGGAAATATGCCCTAGAGGCAATAATAAAGTTATTATTTATTTCCTTATATCATGATAAATGTTTATTATTCATGCTAGAATTGTATTAACCGGAAACATAATACATGTGTGAATACATAGACAAACAGAGTGTCACTAGTATGCCTCTACTTGACTAGCTCGTTGATCAAAGATGGTTATGTTTCCTAACCATAGACATGAGTTGTCGTTTGATTAACGGGATCACATCATTAGGAGAATGATGTGATTGACTTGACCCATTCTGTTAGCTTAGCACACGATCGTTTAGTTTGTTGCTATTGCTTTCTTGATGACTTATACATGTTCCTATGACTATGAGATTATGCAACTCCCGTTTACTGGAGGAACACTTTGTGTGCCACCAAACGTCACAACGTAACTGGGTGATTATAAAGGTGCTCTACAAGTGTCTCCGAAGGTACTTGTTGGGTTGGCGTATTTCGAGATTAGGATTTGTCACTCCGATTGTCGGAGGGGTATCTCTGGGCCAACTCGGTAATGCACATCACTATAAGCCTTGCAAGCATTGCAACTAATGAGTTAGTTGCGGGATGATGTATTACCGAACGAGTAAAGAGACTTGCCGGTAACGAGATTGAACTAGGTATTGAGATACCGACGATCGAATCTCGGGCAAGTAACATACCGATGACAAAGGGAACAACGTATGTTATGCGGTTTGACCGATAAAGATCTTCGTAGAATATGTAGGAGCCAATATGAGCATCCAGGTTCCGCTATTGGTTATTGACCGGAGACGTGTCTCGGTCATGTCTACATAGTTCTCGAACCCGTAGGGTCCGCACGCTTAAAGTTCGATGATGGTTATATTACGAGTTTATGTGTTTTGATGTACCGAAGGAGTTCGGAGTCCCGGATGAGATCGGGGACATGATGAGGAGTCTCGAAATGGTCAAGACGTAAAGATCGATATATTGACGACTATATTCGGACATCAGAAAGATTCCGAGTGATTCGGGTATTTTCGGGAGTACCGGGGAGTTACGGGAATTCATATTGGGCCTTAATGGGCCATACGGGAAAGGAGAGAAAGGCCTCAAAGGGTGGCCGCACCCCTCCCCATGGGCTGGTCTGAATTGGACTAGGGAGGGGGGCGCCCCCTTCCTTCCTTCTCCTTTTCCCTTCCCTTTCCTTCTCTCCTACTCCTACTACTTGGAAGGGATCCTAGTTCTACTAGGAAAGGGGGAATCCTACTCCCGGTGGGAGTAGGACTCCCCTACGGCGCGCCATAGAGAGGGCCGGCCCCTCCCCTCCTCCACTCCTTTATATACGTGGCCAGGGGGCACCCCATAAAAACAACAATTGATCTCTTGATCTCTTAGCCGTGTGCGGTGCCCCCCTCCACCATAATCCACCTCGATCATACTGTAGCGGTGCTTAGGCGAAGCCCTGCGTCGGTACAACATCATCATCGTCACCAAGCCGTCGTGCTGACGAAACTCTCCCTCAACACTCGGCTGGATAGGAGTTCGAGGGACGTCATCGAGTTGAACGTGTGCAGAACTCGGAGGTGCTGTGCGTTCGGTACTTGATTGGTCGGATCGTGAAGACGTACGACTACATCAACCGCGTTGTGCTAACGCTTCCGTTGTCGGTCTAGGAGGGTACGTAGACAACACTCTCCCATCTCGTTGCTATGCATCACCATGATCTTGCGTGTGCGTAGGAATTTTTTTGAAATTACTACGTTCCCCAAGAGTGGCATCAGAGCCTGGTTTTATGCGTTGATGTAATATGCACGAGTAGAACACAAGTGAGTTATGGGCGATATAAGTCATACTACTTACCAGCATGTCACACTTTGGTTCGGCGGTATTGTTGGATGAAGCGGCCCGGACCGACATTACGCGTACGCTTACGCGAGACTGGTTTTACCGCCGTGCTATGCACACAGGTGACTAGCGGGTGTCAGTTTCTCCAACTTTAGTTGAACCGAGTGTGGTTACGCCCGGTCCTTGAGAAGGTTAAAACAGCACCAACTTGACAAACTATCGTTGTGGTTTTGATGCGTAGGTAAGAACGGTTCTTGCTAAGCCCGTAGCAGCCACATAAAACTTGCAACAAGAAAGTAGAGGACGACTAACTTGTTTTTGCAGGGCATGTTGTGATGTGATATGGTCAAGACGTGATGAGATATAAGTTGTTGTATGAGATGATCATGTTTTGTTGAAGTTATCGGCAACAGGCAAAAGCCTTATGGTTATCTCTCTATTGCATAAGATGCAAGCGCCAAATAATTGCTTTACTTTATCGCTATGCGATAGCAATTGTTGCAAGAGCAATTGTTGGCGAGACAACCATGTGACGACACATTGATATAGATCAAGATGATGGAGATCATGGTGTCATGCCGGTGATGATGGAGATCATGACGATGCTTTGGAGATGGAGATCAAAGGCACAAGATGATGATGGCCATATCATGTCACATATTTTGATTGCATGTGATGTTTATCTTTTATACATCTTATTTTGCTTAGTTCGACGGTACCTTTATAAGATGATCTCTCACTAATTATCAAGGTACAAGTGTTCTCCCTGAGTATGCACCGTTGCGAAAGTTCTTCGTGCTGAGACACCACGTGATGATCGGGTGTGATAGGCTCTATGTTCAAATACAACGGGTGCAAAACAGTTGCACAAGCGGAATCTTCAGGTTAAACTTGACGAGCGTAGCATATAACAGATATGGCCTCGGAACACGGAGACCGAAAGGTTGAGCGTGAATCATATAGTAGATATGATCAACATAGTGATGTTCACCATTGAAACTACTCCATCTCACATGATGATCGGACATGGTTTAGTTGATATGGATCACGTGATCATTTAGAAGATTAGAGGGATGTTTGTCTAAGTGGGAGTTCTTAAGTAATATGATTAATTAAACTTTAATTTATCATGAACTTAGTCCTGGTAGTATTAGCATATCTATGTTGTAGATCAATTGCTCGCGATATTGCTCCCCGTTTAATTTTTTATATATTCCTAGAGAAAACTATGTTGAAAAATGTTAGTAGCAATGATGCGGATTGGATCCGTGATCTGAGGATTAACCTCATTGCTGCACAGAAGAATTATGTCCTTGATGCACCGCTAGGTGACTGACCTATTGCAGGAGCAGATGCAGACGTTATGAACGTTTGGCTAGCTCAATATGATGACTACTTGATAGTTTAGTGCACCATGCTTAACGGCTTAGAATCAGGACTTCAAAGACGTTTTGAACGTCATGGATCATATGGATGTTCCAGGAGTTGAAGTTAATATTTCAAGCAAATACCCGAGTTGAGAGATATGAAGTCTCCAACAAGTTCTATAGCTAAAATATGGAGGAGAATAGCTCAAGTAGTGAGCATGTGTTCAGATTGTCTGGGTACTACAATCGCTTGAATCAAGTGGGAGTTAATCTTCCAGATAAAATAGTGATTGACAGAATTCTCTAGTCACCATCACCAAGTTAGTAGAACTTCGTGATGAACTATAGTATGCAAGGGAACTTCATGATGATGAAAACGATTCCCGAGCTTTTCATGATGATGAAATCGATGAAGGTAGAAATCAAGAAAGAGCATCAAGTGTTGATGATTAACAAGACCACTAGTTTCAAGAAAAGGGCAAAGGGAAAGAAAGGGAACTTCAAGAAGAACGGCAATCAAGTTGTTGCTCAAGTGAAGAAGCCCAAGTCTGGTCCTAAGCCTGAGACTAAGTGCTTCTACTGCAAAGGGACTGGTCACTGGAAGCAGAACTGCCCCAAGTATTTAGCGGATAAGAAGGATGGCAAAGTGAACAAAGGTATATTTGATATACAGATTATTAATGTGTATTTTACTAGTGTTCGTAGCAACCCCTCGGTATTTGATACTGGTTCAGTTGCTAAGAGTAGTAACTCGAAACGGGAGTTGCAAAATGAACAGAGACTAGCTATGGGTGAAGTGACGATGTGTGTTGGAAGTGGTTCCAAGATTGATATGATCATCATCACACACTCCCTATACTTCCGGGATTAGTGTTGAACCTAAATAAGTGTTATTTGGTGTTTGCGTTGAGCATGAATATGATTTGATCATGTTTATTGCAATACGGTTATTCATTTAAGTAAGAGAATAAATTGTTGTTCTGTTTACATGAATAAAACCTTCTATGGTCATACACCCAATGAAGATGGTTTGTTGGATCTCGATTGTGGTGATACACATTCTCATAATATTGAAGCCAAAAGATGCAAAGTTAATAATGATAGTGCAACTTATTTGTGGCACTGCTGTTTAGGTCATATTGGTGTAAAGCACATGAAGAAAATCCATGCTGATGGGCTTTTGGAATCACTTGATTATGAATCAGTTGATGCTTGCGAACCATGCCTCATGGGCAAGATGACTAAGACTCCATTCTCTGGAACACTGGAGTGAGCAACAGATTTGTTGGAAATCATACATACTGATGTATGTGGTCCGATGAATATTGAAGCTCATGACAGGTATCATTATTTTCTGATCTTCACAGATGATTTGAGCAGATATGAGTATATCTACTTGATGAAACAAAAGTCTGAAATATTTGAAAAGTTCATATAATTTCAGAGTGAAGTGGAAAATCATCGTAACAAGAAAATAAAGTTTCTACGATCTGATCGTGGAGGAGAATATTTGAGTTACGAGTTTGGCCTTCAGTTAAAACAATGTGAAATAGTTTCACTACTCACGCCACCTGGAACACCACAATGTAATGGTGTATCCGAACATCATAACCATACTTTATTAGATATGGTGCGATCTATGATGTCTCTTACCGATTTACCACTATCGTTTTGGGGTTATGCATTAGAGACAGCTGCATTCACATTAAATAGGGCACCATCTAAATCCGTTGAGACGACACCATATGAACTATGGTTTGGCAAGAAACCAAAGCTGTCGTTTCTTAAAGTTTGAGTTTACAATGCTTATGTGAAAAAGTTTCAACATGATAAGCTCAAACCCAAATCGGAGAAGTGCGTCTTCATAGGATACCCAAAAGAAAATGTTGGGTACACCTTCTATCATAGATCCGAAGGCAAGATATTCATTGCTGAGAATGGATCCTTTCTAGAGAAGGAGTTTCTCTCGAAAGAAGTGAGTGGGAGAAAAGTAGAACTTGATGAGGTAACTGTACCTGCTCCCTTATTGGAAAGTAGTTCATCACAGAAATGTATTCCTGTGACTACTACACCAATTAGTGAGGAAGCTAATGATGATGATCATGTAACTTCAGATCAAGTTACTACCGAACCTCGTAGGTAAACCAGAGTGAGATCCGCACCAGAGTGGTATGGTAATCCTGTTCTGGAGGTCATGTTACTTGACCATGACGAACCTACGAACTATGAGGAAGCGATGATGAGCCCAGATTCCGCGAAATGGCTTGAGGCCATGAAATCTGAGATGAGATCCATGTATAAGAACAAAGTATGGACTTTGATTGACTTGCCCAAAGATTGGCGAGCCATTGAGATTAAATGGATCTTCAAGAGGAAGACGGACGCTGATAGTAG
Organism: Triticum urartu; assembly: GCF_003073215.2. Lineage (NCBI taxonomy): Eukaryota > Viridiplantae > Streptophyta > Magnoliopsida > Poales > Poaceae > Triticum > Triticum urartu. The sequence goes on from NC_053024.1 coordinate 26,285,699, forward strand.
TGTTACTATCTACAAAGCTAGAATTGTCGCAAAAAGGTTTTTGACAAGTTCAAGGTGTTGACCACGATGAGAATTTCTCACTCGTATCTATGCTTAAGTCTGTCTGAATCATGTTAGCTATTGCCGCATTTTACGAAATCTGGCAAATGGATAAACAAAACTGCATTCCTTAATAGGATTTATTAAAGAAGAGTTGTATATGATGCAGCCAAAAGGTTTTTTCGATCCTAAAGGTACTAACAAAATATGCAAGCTCCACCGATCCATCTATGGACTGGTGCAAGCATCTCGGAGTTGGAATATACGCTTTGATAAGTTGATCAAAGCATATAGTTTTATACAGACTTGCGGTGAAGCCTGTATTTACAAGAAAGTGAGTGGGAGCACTACAACATTTCTGATAAGTATATGTATGACATATTGTTGATCGGAGATGATGTAGAATTATTCTGCAAAGCATAAAGGAATGTTTTGAAAGGAGTTTTTTCAAAGAAAGGCCTCGGTGAAGTTGCTTACATATTGAGCATCAAGATCTATAGAGATAGATCAAGACGCTTGTTAAGTTTTTCAATGAGTACATACCTTGACAAAATTTTGAAGTAGTTCAAAATGGAACAGTCAAAGAAGGAGTTCTTGCCTTTGTTACAAGGTGTGAAGTTGAGTAAGACTCAAAACCCGACCACGGCAGAAGATAGAGAGAGAATGAAAGTCATTCCCTATGCCTCAGCCGTAGGTTCTATAAAGTATGCCATGCTGTGTACCAGACCTATTGTATACCCTGCCCTGAGTTTGGTGAAGGAGTACAATAGTGATCTAGGAGTAGATCACTAGACATTGGTCAAAATCATCCTTAGTGGAATAAGGATATGTTTCTCGATTATGGAAGTGACAAAAGGTTCGTCGTAAAGGGTTACATCGATGCAAATTTTGACACTGATCCAGATGACTCTAAATCTCAATCTGGATGCATATTGAATGTGGGAGCAATTAGCTAGAGTAGCTCTGTGCAGAGCATTGTCTACATAGAAATTTGCAAAATACTTACGGATCTGAATGTGGCAGACCCATTGACTAAACTTCTCTCACAAGCAAAACATGATCACACCTTAGTACTCTTTAGGTGTTAATCACATAGCGATGCGAACTAAATTATTGACTCTAGTAAACCTTTTGGGTGTTGGTCACATGTCGATGTGAACTATGGGTGTTAATCACATGGTGATGTGAACTATTGGTATTAAATCACATGGCGATGTGAACTAGATTATTGACTCTAGTGCAAGTGGGAGACTGAAGGAAATATGCCCTAGAGGCAATAATAAAGTTATTATTTATTTCCTTATATCATGATAAATTTTTATTATTCATGCTAGAATTGTATTAACTGAAAACATAATACATGTGTGAATACATAGACAAATAGAGTGTCACTAGTATGCCTCTACTTGACTAGCTCGTTGATCAAAGATGGTTATGTTTCCTAACCATAGACATGAGTTGTAATTTGATTAACGGAATCACATCATTAGGAGAATGATGTGATAGACTTGACCCATTCCGTTAGCTTAGCACATGATCGTTTAGTTTGTTGCTATTGCTTTCTTCATGACTTATACATGTTCCTATGACTATGAGATTATGCAACTCCCGTTTACTGGAGGAACACTTTGTGTGCCACCAAACGTCACAACGTAACTGGGTGATTATAAAGATGCTCTACAGGTGTCTCCGAAGGTACTTGTTGGGTTGGCGTATTTCGAGATTAGGATTTGTCACTCCGATTGTCGGAGGGGTATCTCTGGGCCCACTCGGTAATGCACATCACTATAAGCCTTGCAAGCATTGCAACTAATGAGTTAGTTGCGGGATGATGTATTACAGAACGAGTAAAGAGACTTGCCGGTAACGAGATTGAACTAGGTATTGAGATACCGACGATCGAATCTCGGGAAAGTAACATACCGATGACAAAGGGAACAACGTATGTTATGTGGTTTGACCGATAAAGATCTTCGTAGAATATGTAGGAGACAATATGAGCATCCAGGTTCTGCTATTGGTTATTGACCGGAGACGTGTCTCGGTCATGTCTACATAGTTCTCGAACCCGTAGGGTCCGCACGCTTAAAGTTCGATGATGGTTATATTACGAGTTTATGTGTTTTGATGTACCGAAGGAGTTCGGAGTCCCGGATGAGATCGGGGACATGACGAGGAGTCTCGAAATGGTCGAGACGTAAAGATCGATATATTGGACGACTATATTCGGACATCGGAAAGGTTCCGAGTGATTCGGGTATTTTGGGGAGTACCGGGGAGTTACGGGAATTCGTATTGGGCCTTAATGGGCCATACGGGAAAGGAGAGAAAGGCCTTAAAGGGTGGCCGCACCCCTCCCCATGGGCTGGTCTGAATTGGACTAGGGAGGGGGGGCGCCCCCTTCCTTCCTTCTCCTTTTCCCTTCCCTTTCCTTCTCTCCTACTCCTACTACTTGGAAGGGATCCTAGTTCTACTAGGAAAGGGGGAATCCTACTCCCGGTGGGAGTAGGACTCCCCTAGGGCGCGCCATAGATAGGGCCAGCCCCTCCCCTCCTCCACTCCTTTATATACGTGGCCAGGGGGCACCCCATAAAAACAACAATTGATCTTTTGATCTCTTAGCTGTGTGCGGTGCCCCCCTCCACCATAATCCACCTAGATCATATCGTAGCGGTGCTTAGGCGAAGCCCTGCGTTGGTAGAACATCATCATCGTCACCACGCCGTCGTGCTGACGAAACTCTCCCTCAACACTCGGCTGGATCGGAGTTCGAGGGATGTCATCAAGTTGAACGTGTGCAGAACTCGGAGGTGCCGTGCATTCGGTACTTGATCGGTCGGATCGTGAAGACGTACGACTACATCAACCGCGTTGTGCTAACGCTTCCGTTGCTGGTCTACGAGGGTACGTAGACAACACTCTCCCATCTCGTTGCTATGCATCACCATGATCTTGCGTGTGCGTAGGAAAATTTTTGAAATTACTAAGTTCCCCAACAGTAGAGAGATAAATTCATGCAATATGAAATAAACCACATCTTGTTATCCTCGATGGCAACGATACAATACGTGCCTTGCTGCCCCTTCTATCACTGGGTAATGACACCGCAAGATCGAACCCAAAGCTAAGCACTTCTCCCATGGCAAGAACTACCAATCTAGTTGGCCAAACCAAACGAATAATTCGAAGAGACTTGCAAAGATAACCAATCATACATAAAGGAATTCAGAGGAGATTCAGATATTATTCATAGATAGACTTGATCATAAACCCACAATTCATCGGTCTCAACAAACACACTGCAAAAAGAAGATTACATCGAATAGATCTCCACAAGAGAGGGGGAGAACTTTGTATTGAGATTCAAAGAGAGAGAAGAAGCCATCTAGCTACTAACTATGGACCCGAAGGTCTGAGGTAAACTACTCACACTTCACCAGAGAGGCTAGGATGATGTAGAAGCCCTCCGTGATGACGGCCCTCTTCCGGCGGAGCTCCGGAACAGGCCCCAAGATGGGATCTCGTGGATACAGAAAGTTGCGGCGGTGGAATTAGGTTTTTGGCTCCTGTTCTGGTCGTTTGGGGGTACGTGTGTATATATAGGAGGAAGAAGTATGCCGGAGGAGCACCGAGGGGCCCACGAGGCAGGGGGTGCGCCCTGGGGGGCGCCCTCCACCCTCGTGACCGCCTCTTTTGTTCCTTGGAGCAGGGTCCAAGTCTCCTGGATCACGTTCTGTGAGAAAATCACGTTCCCGAAGGTTTTATTCCGTTTGGACTCCGTTTGATATTCCGTTTCTTTGAAACACTGAAATAGGCAAAAAATAGCAATTCTGGGCTGGGCCTCCGGTTAATAGATTAGTCCCAAAAATAATATAAAATTGGAAAATAAAGCCCAATATAGTCCAAAACAGTAGATAATATAGCATGGAGCAATCAAAAATTATAGATACGTTGGAGACGTATCAAGTATCATCATACTTTTCAATCAAAGAAGCAATTTCAGAAGCACCCTTAAAAGCAACAAATTCTTCAATTTGTTGAACATCATAGTGATTATAAACACCCTTAGCATACGAAGATACGATTCCATTATTACTAAACTCACATTGATAGGGAAGGTGTTTCTTAGGGTTTTCAGAACAACAAGTAAAATCATATATTTCACATAAATTCCAAGCATAGCATTGCAAATGTTGAATTTGACTCCATAATAGTTTCCCTTTTTCAGATATACGGTGTCGCACATAACAAGCATACTCATCTAAATATTTGCCCTCAACTAAGCTAGTTGGGGTTTCAGCCCGAGCACATAGGGATCGAAGATGATCCAAGTAATAAGCTTCAGCAGTGTGATAGATTTTGAGTGGTTCTTCAACCATTGGTTCAGTAGGTACAACTATTTTTTTGGTATTTTGCGTTTCCTACCCATAACTAAAGATAGAAAACAACTAAGAACAACAAATAAAAATTACTTAGCGATAAAGCAAACAACCACACACGAGAATATTCACCCCACGCTATTGCTCCCCGGCAACGGCGCCAGAAAAAGGTCTTGATAACCCACAAGTATAGGGGATCGCAACAGTTTTCGATAAGTAAGAGTGTCGAACCCAACGAGGAGCTAAAGGTAGAACAAATATTCCCTCAAGTTATATCGACCACCGATACAACTCTACGCACGCTTGACGTTCGCTTTACCTAGAACAAGTATAAAACTAGAAGTACTTTGTAGGTGTTATTGGGTAGGTTTGCAAGATAATAAAGAGTACGTAAATAAAAAGTAGGGGATGTTTAGATAAAGAAACAATAAAGTAAATATAGTGAGTGTGGAGAAGTGGTGGTAGGAGTTGCAAAATTGCCCCTAAGCAATTGACTACTTTACTAGACCGATAGCAAGTATTATGTGGGAGAGGCCACTGTTAGCATGTCATCCGTGACTTGGAATTCTATGCACTTATGATTGGAACTATTAGCAAGCATCCACAACTACTAATGTTCATTAAGGTAAAACCCAACCATAGCATTAAGATATATTGGTCCCCCTTCAATCCCGTATGCATCAATTTCTATGCTAGGTTGAAACTTCTATCACTCTTGCCCTCCAATACATAGTCCTATCAACATACAACTAACCCTAGGATGTGATCCACGCGCGCAATCATATGATGGGAACCAAAGGAAAGCAACATAACCACAAGCAAATTAAATCAATCATAGCAATTCATCAACCACCGATAGGACAACGAAAATCTACTCAGACATCATAGGATGGCAACACATCATTGGATAATAATATGAAGCATAAAGCACCATGTTCAAGTAGAGGGTACAGCGGGTTGCGGGAGAGTGGACCGCTGTAGATAGAGGGGGGAAGGTGATGGAGATGTTGGTGAAGATGGCGGAGGTGTTGGTGTAAATCGCGGTGATGATGATGGCCCCCGGCGGCACTCCGGTGCCACCGGAAGCGAGGGGGAGAGAGCCCCCTCCTTCTTCTTCTTCCTTGACCTCCTACCTAGATGGGAGAAGGGTTTCCCCTCTGGTCCATGGCCTCCATGGCACGGGAGGGGCGAGAGCCCCTCCGAGATTGGATCTGTCTCTCTGTCTCTCTCTGTTTCTGCGTTCTTAGATTCTTCCCTTTCACCGTTTCTTATATTCCCGGAGATCCGTAACTCCAATTGGGCTGAAATTTTGACACGATCTCTATCCGGAAATTAGCTTTCTTGCGGTGAAAGAAGGGCTTCAACCACCTTATGGGGTGGCCACGAGGGTCAGGGGCGCGCCTGACACCCTGGGGCGCCCCCCCCCTACCCCATGGGCCCCTCGAGCATCATCTCGCGTGGATTTTTCTTCCCAAAAATCATATATATTCCAAAAAAAATCTCCGTCAGTTTTTATTCCGTTTGGACTTCGTTTGATATGGATATTCTGCGAAACAAAAAACATGCAACAAACAGGAACTGGCACTGGGCACTGGATCAATATGTTAGTCCCAAAAATAGTATAAAAAGTTGCCAAAAGTATATGAAAGTTTAATAATATTGGCATGGAACAATCAAAAATTATAGATACGACGGAGACGTATCATTCTCCGGCGTGCCGAATACCACATCTAGTGTGATTTTCCCAGCACAGCGTGCTTTCCGACTGGGGATGATTCCTCTAAAGGTTGTGCTGCTTTGCTCAATGCGGTTCCAATCTATTTCCATTTTTTGAAGAGTTTCCTCGTAGATGAGGTTTAATCCACTGCCGCCGTCCATGAGTACTTTGGTGAGTCAAAAGTCGTCCACAATTGGACTGAGGACCAGTGCAGCTAGTGCTCGGGCTGTTTGGAATTTAGGTTCATCACTGGCATTGAAGGTAATAGCCGTGTCGCTCCATGGATTTATTGCTGCTACATAGCAGATTTCGGCAATGCTGCGGAGTGTTCGCTTGCGCCTATTATTTGATGCGAAGGTCCCAAAGACTGTTAATGCCGTATTGTTATCCCTGGGATGGTGCTCTGTGGCATCTGGGATGAGCAGATCCTCGCCGCTTTTGGCCACCTGCCGGAGTATCCAACATGCTCTAAGGCTGTGTGTTGGTATGGTATCCGCTGTACTATGAATTTTGCAGGGTCCGTTGAGCCATCCCTCCAATACGGTTCCACGCCCTGTAGAGGTTTTTTGCTTCTTTGTAATTAACTCGGGTGTTCTATGATAGTGCACCCTTTTACTTCGGACTGGGTGTATATTCGGAGCCGGATTATCCCAAAATTTCGTTTCGGTTTTCCAGGCACTTTCCATCGCACAGTACTTTCTTACTATGGACGCCAAGTCGGCGAAGCATGATATGTCACGGCGACTTATGGCGTTAAGGATTCCCTTGTCCGTGCAGTTATTGCAGAAAAGTGAGACTGCGTCTTCCTCGCGGCAGTCCTTAACCTTGTTCATCACAAGGAGGAATCTGGCCCAATAATGATGTACTATTTCATGGGGATCTTGCCTGATATGGGAAAGATCGTTTATGTCTAGGTGGGTGGGTGGGTTTGAGTCCAAACCCCTACCCGATCTGAGACCGAGGGGCCGAGGGGTTTCCAATCTTGGAAGTTCAGATTCCGGGATGTTGCCCGATGAGTCTGGCCCGCTGCCTGACTCTAGGTTCAGGGCATGGGTGATGTCCTCCCGTAAACGGGTATCCGGCTCGGAGAGCTCAGGAATCCGGACATAGTTAGTCCTCAAGATAGAGGAAGAATCGCCGCATTGTTCCTCCACCACCGCAACATGATGGGCGACCGGTGGAGAGTTAATCTCCCTTTGATCGGGTTTAAGTCCAATCCGATCATAGTCCGTAGCGACTCCCAAGGCGGCGATGTGATCCAAGAGCTCGTTTAGGGAAGAGAGCTCCATTGGATCCATCTGCTCGGCGAATTCCGAGCCGGCGTGGAGGCTGTTTTCGATGACCCGAGAAGTCATCGTCGGTGCAGCAGCCGAACAGGCGGTCATGATGAAACTGCCTAGCCGGAGAGTTTGGCTGACAGCCAGGGCCCTGATGTATACTACACAGCCTTCTTCTTATAGACGTTGTTGGGCCTCCAAGTGCAGAGGTTTGTAGGACAGTAGCAAATTTCCCTCAAGTGGATGACCTAAGGTTTATCAATTCGTAGGAGGCGTAGGATGAAGATGGTCTCTCTCAAGCAACCCTGCAACCAAATAACAAAGAGTCTCTTGTGTCCCCAACACACCCAATACAATGGTAAATTGTATAGGTGCACTAGTTCGGCGAAGAGATGGTGATACAAGTGGTATATGGATGGTAGATAAAAGGTATTTGTAATCTGAAATTATAAAAACAGCAAGGTAACTAATGATAACAGTGAGCATAAACGGTATTGCAATGCTAGGAAACAAGGCCTAGGGTTCATACTTTCACTAGTGCAAGTCCTCACAACAATAATAACATAATTGGATCATATAACTATCCCTCAACATGCAACAAAGAGTCACTCCAAAGTCACTAATAGCGGAGAACAAACGAAGAGATTATGGTAGGGTACGAAACCACCTCAAAGTTATTCTTTCCAATCAATCCGTTGGGCTATTCCTATAAGTGTCACAAACAGCCCTAGAGTTCGTACTAGAATAACACCTTAAGACACAAATCAACCAAAACCCTAATGTCACCTAGATACTCCAATGTCACCTCAAGTGTCCGTGGGCATGATTATACGATATGCATCACACAATCTCAGATTCATCTATTCAACCAACACAAAGGACCTCAAAGAGTGCCCCAAAGTTCTACCGAAGAATCATGACGAAAACGTGTGCCAACCCCTATGCATAGGTTCATGGGCGGAACCCGCAAGTTGATCACCAAAACATACATCAAGTGAGTCACGTGATATCCCATTGTCACCACAGATATCCACGGCAAGACATACATCAAGTGTTCTCAAATCTTTAAAGACTCAATCTGATAAGATTACTTCGAGGGGAAACTCAATTCATTACAAGAGAGAAGAGGGGGAGGAGAAACATAAGATCCAACTATAATAGCAAAGCTCGCGATACATCAAGATCGTATCACCTCAAGAACACGAGAGAGAGAGAGAGAGAGATCAAACACATAGCTACTGGTACATACCCTCAGCCCCGAGGGAGAACTACTCCCTCCTCGTCATGGAGAGCACCAGGATGATGAAGATGGCCACCGAAGAGGGATTCCCCCTCCGGCAGGGTGCCGGAACGGGTCTAGATTGGCTTTCGGTGGCTACGGAGGCTTCTGGCGGCGGAACTCCTGATCTATTGTGCTCCCGGATGTTTTTAGGGTATATGGAGATATATAGGCGGAAGAAGTACGTCAGGGGGGCCACGAGGGGCTCACGAGGGTGGAGGGCGCGCCCAGGGGGAGTGTTCGCGCCCCCCTGCCTCGTGACCTCCTCGCAGATCCCCCGACGTGCACTCCAAGTCTTCTGGGCTTCTTTCCTTCCAAAAATGAGTTCCGTGAAGTTTCAGGTCAATTGGACTCCATTTCGTTTTCCTTTTCTTCGAAACCCTAAAATAGGGTAAAAACAGAAACTGGCACTGGGCTCTGGGTTAATAGGTTAGTCCCAAAAATGATATAAAAGTGTATAATAAAGCCCATAAACATTCAAAATAGTAGATAATATAGCATGGAGCAATCAAAAATTATAGATACGTTGGAGACGTATCAGCATCCCCAAGCTTAATTCCTGCTCGTCCTCGAGTAGGTAAATGATAAAAACAGAATTTTTGATGCGGAGTGCTACTTGGTATAATTTCAATGTAATTCTTCTTAATTGTGGCATGAATATTCAGATCCATAAGATTCAAGACAAAAGTTCATAATGACATAGAAATAATAATACTTCAAGCATACTAACTAAGCAATTATGTCCTCTCAAAATAACATGGCCAAAGAAAGTTCATCCCTACAAAATCATATAGTTTAGTCATGTTTCATTTTCGTCACACAAGAATGCTCTCATCATGCACAACCCCGATGACAAGCCAAGCAATTGTTTCATACTTTAGTAATCTCAAACTCATAAACTTTCACGCAATACATGAGCGCAAGCCATGGATATAGCACTATGGGTGGAATAGAATAATGAGGGGGTTATGTGGAGAGGACAAAAAGGAGAAAGTCTCACATCAACGAGGCTAATCAATGGGCTATGGAGATGCCCACCGATTGATGTTAATGCAAGGAGTAGGGATTGCCATGCAACGGATGCACTGGAGCTATAAATGTATGAAAGCTCAACAAAAGAAACTAATGGGTGTGCATACAACTTGCTTGCTCTCGAAGACCTAGGGCACTTGAGGAGGCCCATTGTTGGAATATACAAGCCAAGGTCTATAATGAAAAATTCCCACTAGTATATGAAAGTGATAACATGAGAGACTCTCTACTATGAAGATCATGGTGCTACTTTGAAGCACAAGTGTGGTAAAAGGATAGTAACATTGTCCCTTCTCTCTTTTTCTCTCATTTTTGGCCTTTTCATTTTTTATGGAATTTCTCTTTTTTTGGGCCTTCTCTTTTTTATGGCCTTTCTCTTTTTTTATTCCTTACTTGGGACAATGCTCTAATAATGATGATCATCACACTTCTATTTATTTACAACTCAATGATTACAACTCGATACTAGAACAAAGATGACTCTATATGAATGCCTCCGGCGGTGTACCGGGATATGCAATGAATCAAGAGTGACATGTATGAAAGAATTATGAACGGTGGATTTGCCACAAATACAATGTCAACTACATGATCATGCTAAGCAATATGACAATGATGAATGTGTCATGATGAACGGAATGGTGGAAGGTTGCATGGCAATATATCTCGGAATGGCTATGGAAATGCCATAATAGGTAGGTATGGTGGATGTTTTGAGGAAGATATAAGGAGGTTTATGTGTGAAAGAGCGTATCATATCACGGGGTTTGGATGCACCTGCGAAGTTTACACCAACTCTCAATGTGAGAAAGGGCAATGCACTGTACCGAAGAGGCTAGCAAGGATGGAAGAGTGAGAGTGCGTATAATCCATGGACTCAACATTAGTCATAAAGAAATCACATACTTATTGCAAAAATCTACAAGTTATCAAAAACTTCGGCACTACGCGGATGCTCCTAGGGGGATAGATTGGTAGGAAAAGACCATCGCTCGTCCCCGACCGCCACTCATAAGGAGGACAATCAAATAACACCTCATCTTTCAAATTTGTTGCATAACGTTTACCATACGTGAATGCTATGGGACTTGCAAACTTCAACACAAGAATTTCTCAAATTCACAACTACTCAACTAGCATGACTTTGATATTATTACCTCCATATATCAAAACAATCATCAAGCATCAAACTTCTCTTAGTATTCAATACTCTATATGAAAGTTTTTACTATTCTTGGATGCCTAGCATATTAGGATTTTAAGCAAATTACCATGCTTTTTAAGACTCTCAAAATAATCTAAGTGGAGCATGAGAGTTCATCTATTTCTTCAAGATAAAACTACCACCATGCTCTAAAAGATATAAGTGAAGCACTAGAGCAAACGACAAACTACTCCGAAAGATATAAGTGAAGATCAAATGAGTAGTCAAATAATTATGCAACTATGTGAAGACTCTCTAACATTTAATAATTTCAGATCATGGTATTTTATTCAAACAGCAAGCAAAGAAAAATAAAATGACATTCTAAGAATGGAAAACATCATGTGAAGAAGCAAAAACTTAGGTTCAACCGAAACTAACCGATAGTTGTTGAAGAAGAAAGGTGGGATGCCAACCGGGGCATCCCCAAGCTTAGATGCTTGAGACTTCTTGAAATATTATCTTGGGGTGCCTTGGTCATCCCCAAGCTTGAGCTTTTGTGTCTCCTTAATTCCTCTCATATCAAGGTCTCCCTAAATCTCAAAAGCTTCATCCACACAAAACTCAACAAGGACTCATGAGATAAGTTAGTATAAACCATTGCAAAAACCTTATAATACTCTACTGTAGCAAATCACTAAAATTATTATTCAACATTGCATACTAAATGCCTCTGCATATTTAATAGTCATATCCTCAAATAGAATCATTAAAGAAGCAAACATACGCAAACAATGCAAACATAACAGCAATCTTCCTAAACAGGACAGTCTGTAAACAATGCAGCAACATCCATACTTCCCAGCTCCAAAAATTATGAAAGAAAATTACCACTGTAGTAAATTTATAAGAGATTAATATGCAAAAGGTTTCAACATTTTATCACATTCTGACTTTTCTAGGGAATTATTGCAACAGCGGTAAACTTTCTGTTTTCAAACAGCAACATGTGGACTTCTAAAATAGGCATAGTAAAGGCTATCAATGCCACTTTTATTGAAATAAAAGATGCAAAACATTGTTCTAAATAACAGCAAGAAAATCATAACAAAATAAATTGACGCTCCAAGCAAAACACATATCATGTGGTGAATAAAAATATAGCTCCAAGTAAAGTTACCGATGAACGAAGACGAAAGAGGGGATGACTTCCGGGGCATCCCCAAGCTTAGGCTCTTGTCTATCCTTGAATATTACCTTGGGGTTCCTTGGGAATCCCCAATCTTAGGCTCTTGCCACTCCTTATTCCATAGTCCATCGAATCCTTACCCAAAACTTGAAAACTTCATAACACAAAACTTAACAGAAAACTCGTAAGCTCCGTTAGTATAAGAAAATAAATCACCACTTCAAGGTACTGTAATGAATTCATTCTTTATTTATATTGGTGTTAAACCTACTGTATTCCAACTTCTCTATGGTTTATAAACTCTTTTACTAGCCATAGATTCGTCAAAATAAGTAAACAACACATAGAAAACAGAATCTGTCAAAAACAGAACAGTCTGTAGTAATCTGGATCAAACGTATACTTCTGGAACTCATAAAATTCTCAAATAAATTGCTGGACCTGAGGAATATATCTATTAATCATCTTCAAAAAGAATTAACTAAATATCACTCTCCAAATAAAAATGGCAGCAATTCTCGTGAGTGCTAAAGTTTCTTTTTTTTTACAGCATGATCGCAAAGACTTTCCCCGAGTCTTCCCAAAGGTTCTACTTGGCACAAACACTAATTAAAAGCATAAAACCACATTTAAACAGAGGCTATATGAATTACTTATTACTAAGAAAGAGCAAAAAGTAAAGAACAAGAATAGGATTGGGTTGCCTCCCAACAAGCGCTATCGTTTAACGCCCCTAACTAGGCATGATGATTTCAATGATGCTCACATAAAAGATAAGAATTGAAACATAAAGGGAGCATCATGAAGAATATGACTAGCACATTTAAGTCTAACCCACTTCCTATGCATAGGGATTTTGTGAGCAAACAACTTGTGGGAACAAGAATCAATTAGCATAGGAAGGTAAAGCAAACAAAACTTCAAGATTTTAAGCACATAGAGAGGAAACTTGGTATTATTGCAATTCCTACAAGCATATATTCCTCCCTCATAATAATTTTCAGTAGCATCATGAATGAATTCAACAATATAACCAGCACCTAAAGCATTCTTTTCATGATCTACAAGCATAGAAATTTTATTACTCTCCACATAAGCAAAATTCTTCTCATTCATAGTAGTGGGAGCAAACTCAACAAAGTAACTATCATGGGATTGAAAATTGAAATCAAGATGACAAGTTTCATTGTTATTATTATTCTTTAAAGCATACGTGTCATCACAATAATCATCATAGATAGGAGGCATGCTTTCATCATAATAAATTTGCTCATCAAAACTTGGGGGACAAAAAATATCATCTTCATCAAACATAGCTTCCCCAAGCTTGTGGCTTTGCATATCATTAGCATCATGGATATTCAAGGAATTCATACTAACAACATTGCAATCATGCTCATCATTCAAATATTTAGTGCCAAACATTTTATAGATTTCTTCTTCTAGCACTTGAGCACAATTATCCTTTCCATCATACTCACGAAAGATATTAAAAAGGTGAAGTGTATGAGACAAACTCAATTCCATTTTTTATAGTTTTCTTTTATAAACTAAACTAGTGATAAAACAAGAAACTAAAAGACTCGATTGCAAGATCTAAAGATATACCTTCAAGCACTCACCTCCCCGGCAACGGCGCCAGAAAAGAGCTTGATGTCTACTACACAACCTTCTTCTTGTAGACATTGTTGGGCCTCCAAGTGCAGAGGTTTGTAGGACAGTAGCAAATTTCCCTCAAGTGGATGACCTAAGGTTTATCAATCCGTCGGAGGCGTAGGATGAAGATGGTCTCTCTCAAGCAACCCTGCAACCAAATAACAAAGAGTCTCTTGTGTCCCCAACACACCCAATACAATGGTAAATTGTATAGGTGCACTAGTTCGGTGAAGAGATGGTGATACAAGTGGTATATGGATGGTAGATAAAGGTATTTGTAATCTGAAATTATAAAAACAGCAAGGTAACTAATGATAAAAGTGAGCGTAAACGATATTGCAATGCTAGGAAACAAGGCCTAGGGTTCATACTTTCACTAGTGCAAGTCCTCTCAACAATAATAACATAATTGGATCATATAACTATCCCTCAACATGCAACAAAGAGTCACTCCAAAGTCACTAATGGCGGAGAACAAACGAAGAGATTATGGTAGGGTACGAAACCACCTCAAAGTTATTCTTTCCAATCAATCCGTTGGGCTATTCCTATAAGTGTCACAAACAGCCCTAGAGTTCATACTAGAATAACACCTTAAGACACAAATCAACCAAAACCCTAATGTCACCTAGATACTCTAATGTCACCTCGAGTATCCGTGGGCATGATTATACGATATGCATCACACAATCTCAGATTCATCTATTCAACCAACACAAAGGACCTCAAAGAGTGCCCCAAAGTTCTACCGGAGAATCATGACGAAAACGTGTGCCAACCCCTATGCATAGGTTCATGGGCGGAACCCGCAAGTTGATCACCAAAACGTACATCAAGTGAATCACATGATATCCCATTGTCACCACAGATATCCACAGCAAGACATACATCAAGTGTTCTCAAATCTTTAAAGACTCAACCCGATAAGATTACTTCAAAGGGAAAACTCAATTAATTACAAGAGAGAAGAGGGAGAGGAGAAACATAAGATCCAACTATAATAGCAAAGCTCTCTATACATCAAGATCGTATCACCTCAAGAACATGAGAGAGAGAGAGAGATCAAACACATAGCTACTGGTACATACCCTCAGCCCCGAGGGAGAACTACTCCCTCCTCATCATGGAGAGCACCGGGATGATGAAGATGGCCACCGGAGAGGGATTCCCCCTCCGGCAGGGTGCCGGAACGGGTCTAGATTGGCTTTCGGTGGCTACGGAGGCTTCTGGCGGCGGAACTCCCGATCTATTGTGCTCCCGGATGTTTTTAGGGTATATGGAGATATATAAGCGGAAGAAGTACGTCAGGGGGGGCACGAGGGGCTCACGAGGGTGGAGGGCGCGCCCAGGGGGGTGGGCGCGCCCCCCTGCCTCGTGACCTCCTCGCAGATCCCCCGACGTGCACTCCAAGTCTTCTGGGCTTCTTTCCTTCCAAAAATGAGTTTCGTGAAGTTTCAGGTCAATTGGACTCCGTTTGGTTTTCCTTTTCTTCGAAACCCTAAAACAGGGTAAAAACAGAAACTGGCACTGGGCTCTGGGTTAATGGGTTAGTCCCAAAAATGATATAAAAGTGTATAATAAAGTCCCAAAAATGATTCAAAACAGTAGATAATATAGTATGGAGCAATCAAAAATTATAGATACTTTGGAGATGTATCAGGCTCCCCCGGCGATAATGTTGTTTTTAACAACGAGATGAGGCATCCTTCCTTGCGGCGACGGCACAGAGGAACTCTCAATGAAAGCACTAATGTCGGTGTCAAAACCGACGGATCTCGGGTAGGGGGTCCCGAACTGTGCGTCTAAGGCGGATGGTAACATGAGGCTGGGGACACGATGTTTTACCCAGGTTTGGGCCCTCTTGATGGAGGTAAAACCCTACGTCCTGCTTGATTTATTCTTGATAATATGAGTAGTACAAGAGTTGATCTACCACGAGATCGGAGAGGCTAAACCCTAGAAGCTAGCCTATGGTATGATTGTATGTTGTCCTACAGATTAAAACCCTCCAGTTTATATAGACACCGGAGGGGGCTAGGGTTACACAAGGTCGGTTACAAAGGAGGAGATATACATATCCGTATTGCCTAGCTTGCCTTCCACGCCAAGTAGAGTCCCATCCGGACACGGGGCGAAGTCTTCAATCTTGTATCTTCATGGTCCAACAGCCCGGCCAAAGGATATAATCCGGATGTTCGGATACCCCTAATCCAGGACTCCCTCACTCCTCATACCATGAGGCGTCGACCCAGATCTCGTGGCTGATGTCGGGCTAGGAGTGAAGGGAGACACCTTTTACTCCTCCTACTATGGTGGGTGGTGTCTCGAACATTGATGCCAGGGAGGCATCCCTAGATGGCGGTCCGCATGGTTGGCTCTCCGATAGGCACTATGAAGGCGGTGGTGTCTTTCTCTCTTGGTCGTGTGGGCGGCAAGAGGGTGAACGGCGGATGGCTCAAGAGTGCTCTCGGTCGCATGCAGTGCAGACAGCCCAATCCAGAACTGGAGTTCTGAACTCGTCGCACTTGTTCTGGAGGCCTTGTGGTGGCATGGAGTTGCCGAGCGAAAGCTCCGCACTTTGTCGTTGACGACGGCGCCGCTCACGGGCGCCGCTATCTTCTTGAGGTAGTTGTCGTGGTGCTCCTCTCCGTGTCTGGGTTTCAGTGAAAATCTTTGTTCGATTGTAGACTCGACGTCGATGACACTTAGCGCCGTTCTCCCTCCTAGGGACGTTGTCATGGAGCTTAGGTGCTATAGGACGTAGTGTGAGGTTGTACTCCATTCTTCTTGTGCTCTTTTTCTGTAGCGTAGTTGCGTGCGTCCTGCGTGATTTGATTATCATAGGATTAACATTTATGAGGGCTAACTCATCACCTTATATCGTTCGTTCGTGTACTTTATTCGGTTGTTGCTTTATATATAAAGTGAAGCGAAAGACTGTTTCAAAATTGACTTTGAATTTCCATGCATCCCCATCACTCTAATGAACCGAACCTTCTCAGCTTCTAGTCTATAGCTTCAAGGTGGCAGACTGAAAGGACATGAATGCTCATTTTATCCGTATATATATAGTAATGCCAATATATGGCGATCATCCGATGTAGGCACATATGCAACAAAAGGCGACGTCATCAATGACGAACAGAACCAGACTTTACGTCCCGGACGTATGTGCTAACATCGCCTGAGGAGATCGGTTCAACATAGAAACCAACTCATAGTTACTGTATGTATTAATCAAAGTATACTCCTACTACCTTTTCCATGCTAAATATAATAGTACTACTCGTGTTAAAGATAAAGTAAAATGTGGAGTACTTCTGTACGCTCGAAACATCAATTGTTGCATGTAAAACACTTCAATATAACTTTTCGAGTGAAATAGTTAGCTAACTAAGTTGCAGTATCATTATTGGAGGGTAAGCTTAATTAAGCCTGTTAAAGCCTCTCTAGTAGAACCGCCACTGGCCACTGCTTCCTGTCCAAGGAAAAAAATGAGTGGTGCACAGCCCCGTGTTCATGGCTGCCTTGCCTGACCTATCTCTCAAGAAAAAGAAAGGTGGTTAACAAATGACATGCTTGTGTATAGGGCTGGAAAAAAAAGCTCGAAGCTCGCGAGCTAAACGAGTAGCTCGTGACCCGGCTCGAGTCGACTCGAACTCGGAGAATAACGAGTCGAGCCGAGCTTTAGTTTAAGATCGTTTGTAGACCAAGTTAAACGAGCCAATCTCAAGAGTACTCGTATAACTCGTTAGGCTCGGTACAAAAGATCAGCTACTCCCAATACAAAAAAAGATCAGCCACTCAGCACCCTATGTCCTAAGCGCACAACGTAAGGCCTAGCTTTTGAAGGCTCAGCCGCCCAAGAGACTCATGCGTTACAAGGAAATTACTATTGTTTAGTAATATATATGTTTAATATACACATAATTATTTTTATAATATTCGAGAATTTTATGTTCATATTTTTAACGAGCTTAACAAGCTTAACGAGCCAGCTCGCGAGTTATACGAGTCGAGCCAATCTTGAATTTGAGCTTGTTATAATAACGAGTCGAATCGAGTTAGCTCGTTAACGAAACGAGCTGGCTCGACTCGGCTCGAATTCCAGCCCTACTTGTGTATTAGAAGCAGTCATTTTTTAAGGAATTTACCATTCACCCAGGTGTAGGGTGCATTTGCACCCAGGAGCAGAATCACATTTTCACTAAACTATCTAAAGTTATGCATCAAACTAGATTATTTTGGAGAGTCCCTCCACATTATGATAAAGTAAGTATAGATGACCTTCATCCTATAACAGACAAGACCTTGAAAGTATATTTCTGGTTGGAGAGGGAAAATTGAATTACCAAGGAAGAAGAGCTGTTCTCATGGAAGCGCGAACAGCCCGCATTCCTATTTATCTTATCTCTTTCTTCCAATTCTCTAAGTGGGCCTTGGACCTTGGACCTGATTAATACACAAATGACCCATTGCTTGTGGAATGATTTTTTTTTGGCGGCTGATTTGTGAAATGATTTTGAGGGGCATACGAAATGTCATCTTTTTTAGGGATGTCTCTAGATTTTATTCAATCAAAACATGATTCAGCATCTTAGGGTAGATTATGTGCTTTGCAATTCATAAAAGTATATATGTATTTTGAAAAAAAAAGTAAAAGGGAAAAAGAATAAAAGTACAGAAAAAACAAAAAAGTAAATAAACGTAATACATACAGAAAAAACAGAAACCCAATAAATACAAAACATGAAAAAGGAAACCGAAAAAATAAACATGAACCTTCCATACGGTTCTGAAAAGGCCAATGCTAGGTGCCGGCGCGCCGGCCCAACTTTCGGTCGGCCGGCCCCTAGCCATTCGATATGGCCTCTCCTAGTCGTCCGATGTGGACCTCTCCACCCTCGACTGTCTTCTTCCTCTGGTCAACGCAGCGCTTTATCCTCCCGCAACCAATCTTCTTCCCGTGTGCGCTCCCTGCTCCCTGACGCTGCTCGCAACACCCCCACCCCCTTGCCAAAAAACTGACTGGCCCCCTTACCCGCGGCCTCGCTTTGAACCAATTCCTCGCCATGGTCGCAACCCCTCGCCGTCACGGTTGCAGCACCCGTATCTCGCCGCTGGCAAGTCTCGCCTCGCACGCCACCGAGCTCATGGCGCCCATGGCAGCTGGTTCCAACATCTGGTGTTGCCGGTTCTACCATCTCCGGGAGGCGGTTCCAGCTTTCGACGCCTCGGCCATAGCTTCATTTAGGGCCGCATGTAGCAAAACGCGACACCTGTTGTAGCTTTTTGCTATACGGTTGCAGCAAAAATGCAACGCCGCCCGTCGTCACCCAAGAACTGCTCCGTCGATGTAGCAAAGCAATCCATCGGTTCCACCTTTTGCCACTGCTGGTTCCAGCAAAAACAATCTATAGTTCCAACATCTGCCTCGTCGGTTGTAGCAACCACCGCCGCCATCCCAGCACCCATGGCCGGTTCCAGCAAAATAATGTCGCCGTTTCCAGCATCTCCTGGTGCCTGATGTAGCACCATGGCGTCTGGACGCATCTTCTCCAGCACCGATGGGCCGTCCCCGTGTCGCCGGTCGAGGTCGTTGCAGCTCCGGCCATGTCGCCGGTCGAGGTCGTTGCAGCTCCACAGTGTCGCCGGTTGGGGCCATTCCAGCTCCGACGACCCACGGTTGTAGCATCCGCCACCGTCGTTACAGCATCCCGTCAACGCCGGTCTCCAGCACCTGCAGCACCGTGGCCCGTCGATGGGTGCCGTCGTTGCCACGGCTTGGATTTTTTTACCTCAAAAAGACCTCTTTATTCAATAGATAATAATGTTACATCGTTCACCATGAGAGGTACAATAGAGGGGGGAGGATCATCCAACCAGACCCTACTGACCTGAAACTTAGCTAACTGGGCTAGCAACCTACCTTGTTGTCGAACCACCTTGGCGCACCTTTGTACCCGGCTATCGCCACACCTAGGAGACATTTTGTTGTGTTCATATTGTTAAACCATTAGAATGCTGTAAATTGTTAGATAAATATTAAAAATATACATAACTAGAGCAATATATTAAATTTATTTAAAAAATGGCATGACCTTCACTAACAGTGAATCAAATGGGTGCCAGAAAAATGACGAATCAACATTTCGCCAAAACATTGACGCTCGTGTATATTTTCCTGAAAAAAGGAACCACACAGTGCAATACACATATCACAATTTTTCCTTGGCTTTATGGTTGTTACCACATGCATGGCATACACATATAATCATTCATACATACATGAAGAAATTGAAAACAATGTGGAGTCTTTTCATAGGATGATGTGACTCATATCCATGCTTCAAGATTTGTGCTACGAATCGGACGACAACCAACGCGTTCGCGCTCATAGTGTTTGTTTAAATTATGGACCCGATAAATCCCAAACGTTCGGATTTTAAGCATGTCATCATGAACGTTTTTTTCATGACAACTTTAGTTGACGCGAGGTGGCAACTTTGTCTCAGTTTGCTTTTTGTCAGAAAACTGTCATGTTTGCCTACCTCCCGTGAACTAAAGTTGCCATGAAAAACGTTTAGGTTGCCATGCTTAAAATTTAAATGTTCAGGATTTATCATTTCCGTAAATTATTGGGTGGCAAAAGAAACCCCACCAAAACAGACTATTATGGAGTATAATTTTTAAACTCTCGTCGAAATAAAGTACACGGTGACGATGGATGGTAAATGACATGCATCGCTAGCCACAGTTTGAAGTTCAAGAAATTTTGAAGTTTGAGTTTGCACGATGTCATTGTCATCGCTCCGTCAGACATGGCACATCACATTATTGGCGTTCTAGGGAGTAGCTAGCTCGTTGATCCTCGGACGAGGTCGACGACCCGTGCGAGATTCCGGCGCGACGACGACCCGCCGTCTGCGACGGCGCCGCGAGCAACGTCCCTCAGCGCGAGCGCCCTGGCCTTGATCTCCGCGTCGCCCAGCAGCTCCTCCACCTTGCCCCGTATCGCCTCTCTTCCCACGAGCGTCCCCGTCGTCTCGCCGGCGGCCACCTGCAGCCCCGTCCGCCACACGTCGCAGATGTAGCCCCGGTCGAGGAACTGGTCCGTGAAGTAGGGCCAGCACAGGAACGGCAGGCCGTTGACCAGCCCTTCCAGCGTCGAGTTCCACCCGCAGTGCGACAGGAAGCACGCCGTGGACGCGTGCGCCAGCACCAGCTGCTGCGGGCACCAGCCCACCACGCGGCCGCGCGGCCCGGCGCGGCGGCGGAGGTCCTCGACCCACTCCTCGCTCGCCGAGTCCGGCCTCACCGCCCACAGGAAGGGCCGGGAGGTCAGCGCCAGCGCCTCCGCCAGCTCCACGAGCTGCGCCCGGTCGAAGATGGCGAAGCTGCCGAACGCCACGTACACGACGGAGCCGGCCGGCTGCGCGTCGAGCCACGCCGCGCAGGTGGCGTCCTCGGCCCAGAAGCTGGCGACCGGCTTGTCGGAGAGGAGCGGGCCCACGGTGAGGACGTCGGGGAAGAGCGCCATGGCTCCCGGCTCGAGCTCTTGGACGGAGTTGGTGACGACCGCCTCGGCGAGGCGGGTGGCCGCGTTGTTCCGGAGGATGAAGTCCAATATGAACGGCTGGCCCTCGGGGCCGCCGGCGCGGTTCCACGAGAGCTCCGTGGTGTCCATGGGCGGCATCCCCGGAGCCAGCCGAAACGTGCCGCGCTGCTTCGGCAGGCCTTTCTCGTCCACCACCCCGTCCCTTATCAGCTCGGGGATGCGGATCCTCGTGGCGAACATGGCCACCGACAGCGGGTTGAAGGCGGCGACCCGGAGGCCGAGCCTCTTGGCCACGGGAAACACCCACGCCATGCTCGCGTCGGCGATGATCCACGTCAGCTTGCAGTTGCATGCACCGGCCGATTCGGACAGCCTTGCGATCAGCTTCTCCAGCTCGCCGGGCATGACCTCCGAGAAGGACTTGGCGAGCCGCGCGAGGTCCTTCCTGTCCTCGCCGTCGGCCAGCCCGTCCGGTATGCAGACCATGTCGACCCCTCCGAGGCTGGTAATTCCGTCTTGAGAGTCGGGCTTGGAGACGTGGAGGGAGGCAAGGATGAGGTGGTGGTTGTGCTGGGTGTTGACGAAGGTGACCTTGATGCCGTGCTCCACAAGGCTGTGGGACAGCTCCATGAGAGGGATGACATGGCCTTGCGCGGGGAAGGGCAAGGCCAGCACATGGGGCGCGGGTGCGGCCATGGCGGGCGATCGAGCCGGCGCTCGAAATTAAACTGGATGTGGAGAAGAGTGGTGACTAATTGGGAAGGGTTGTCGATCAGCTGCTTGCTTTGTGCACAATACTTGTACAATTACTGGGAACCCTGTCTTCATCTGGACATGTTTGACGAATAGTCTGATGCGTGAACTCGATCGGCATCTTTGGATTATGGACGTTTGTGGGTCAGCCACGCTATGCAGGCGGCATCTTTGGAAAGGCTTAACGTAAGTACGAACCGCGGCGAGGTTGTATGTGTATGGATTAGCGCCTAGGGGGAGACAGCTGCAGACAGTGAGATGTTTGATCCACTTGTTTGTTTGTTTTTTTGACAAGAAAGAGAGCATCATCTCCAATTTTATTTAACTGATTAATTGAAACCACAGTCTTAGAGCATCTGCAATAAATGATGTAGATGCAAAACTAACTAACTTTTGCATCTTGGAGGCTCAAAAACCATCTTCAATAGATGATGCAGATGCAAAAAAGTTACATCTCTTAACCTGAAAGATGTAGAATACAACATCTGCATCTCCACCTACAGGAGATGTAAAATCGACGGCCGCCCGCCAACCACCCAACTACCTCCATTTTCCTTCCCCTCCTTCTCTTCCCGCCCACCGCACAGCCGCTGCCGCCCTGATTCGCCCACAACACCGCCGCCGCCCCCCGCCTGCGCCAGATCCGGTCATGCGCCACCCCCGCCGCCCCTCCGTCGCTCCTCCGCCACCGCAACATGATGGGTGACCGGTGGAGAGTTAATCTCCCTTTGATCGGGTTTAAGCCCAATCCGATCATAGTCCGTAGCGACTCCCAAGGCGGCGATGTGATCCAAGAGCTCGTTTAGGGAAGAGAGCTCCATTGGATCCATCTGCTCGGCGAATTCCGAGCCGGCGTGGAGGCTGTTTTCGATGACCCGAGAAGTCATCGTCGGTGCAGCAGCCGAACAGGCGGTCATGATGAAACTGCCTAGCCGGAGAGTTTGGCTGACAGCCAGGGCCCTGATGTATACTACACAGCCTTCTTCTTATAGACGTTGTTGGGCCTCCAAGTGCAGAGGTTTGTAGGACAGTAGCAAATTTCC
This sequence comes from Triticum urartu, assembly GCF_003073215.2. Classification (NCBI taxonomy): domain Eukaryota; kingdom Viridiplantae; phylum Streptophyta; class Magnoliopsida; order Poales; family Poaceae; genus Triticum; species Triticum urartu. Next base: position 26,308,765 of record NC_053024.1, read on the forward strand.
CTCAAGTGGATGACCTAAGGTTTATCAATCCGTAGGAGGCGTAGGATGAAGATGGTCTCTCTCAAGCAACCCTGCAACCAAATAACAAAGAGTCTCTTGTGTCCCCAACACACCCAATACAATGGTAAATTGTATAGGTGCACTAGTTCGGCGAAGAGATGGTGATACAAGTGGTATATGGATGGTAGATAAAGGTATTTGTAATCTGAAATTATAAAAACAGCAAGGTAACTAATGATAAAAGTGAGCATAAACGGTATTGCAATGCTAGGAAACAAGGCCTAGGGTTCATACTTTCACTAGTGCAAGTCCTCACAACAATAATAACATAATTGGATCATATAACTATCCCTCAACATGCAACAAAGAGTCACTCCAAAGTCACTAATAGCGAAGAACAAACGAAGAGATTATGGTAGGGTACAAAACCACCTCAAAGTTATTCTTTCCAATCAATCCGTTGGGCTATTCCTATAAGTGTCACAAACAGCCCTAGAGTTTGTACTAGAATAACACCTTAAGACACAAATCAACCAAAACCCTAATATCACCTAGATACTCCAATGTCACCTCAAGTATCCGTGGGCATGATTATACGATATGCATCACACAATCTCAGATTCATCTATTCAACCAACACAAAGGACCTCAAAGAGTGCCCCAAAGTTCTACCGAAGAATCATGAAGAAAACGTGTGCCAACCCCTATGCATAGGTTCATGGGCGGAACCCACAAGTTGATCACCAAAATATACATCAAGTGAATCACGTGATATCCCATTGTCACCACAGATATCCACGGCAAGACATACATCAAGTGTTCTCAAATCTTTAAAGACTCAATCTGATAAGATTACTTCGAGGGGGAAACTCAATTCATTACAAGAGAGAAGAGGGGGAGGAGAAACATAAGATCCAACTATAATAGCAAAGCTCACGATACATCAAGATCGTATCACCTCAAGAACACAAGAGAGAGAGAGAGATCAAACACATAGCTACTGTTACATACCCTCAGCCCCGAGGGAGAACTACTCCCTCCTCGTCATGGAGAGCACCGGGATGATGAAGATGGCCACCGAAGAGGGATTCCACCTCCGGCAGGGTGCCGGAACGGGTCTAGATTGGCTTTCGGTGGCTACGGAGGCTTCTGGCGGCGTAACTCCCGATCTATTGTGCTCCCGGATGTTTTTAGGGTGTATGGAGATATATAGGCGGAAGAAGTACGTCAGGGGGGCCACGAGGGGCTCACGAGGGTGGAGGGCGCGCCCAGGGGGAGTGGGCACGCCCCCTGCCTCGTGACCTCCTCGCAGATCCCCCGACATGCACTCCAAGTCTTCTGGGCTTCTTTCCTTCCAAAAATGAGTTCCGTGAAGTTTCAGGTCAATTGGACTCCATTTGGTTTTCCTTTTCTTCGAAACCCTAAAACAGGGTAAAAACAGAAACTGACACTGGGCTCTAGGTTAATAGGTTAGTCCCAAAAATGATATAAAAGTGTATAATAAAGCCCATAAACATTCAAAACAGTAGATAATATAGCATGGAGCAATCAAAAATTATAAATATGTTGCAGACGTATCAGCATCCCCAAGCTTAATTCCTGCTCGTCCTCGAGTAGGTAAATGATAAAAACAGAATTTTTGATGCGGAGTGCTACTTGGTATAATTTCAATGTAATTCTTCTTAATTGTGGCATGAATATTCAGATCCATAAGATTCAAGACAAAAGTTCATAATGACATAGAAATAATAATACTTCAAGCATACTAACTAAGCAATTATGTCCTCTCAAAATAACATGGCCAAAGAAAGTTCATCCCTACAAAATCATATAGTTTAGTCATGTTTCATTTTCGTCACACAAGAATGCTCTCATCATGCACAACCACGATGACAAGCCAAGCAATTGTTTCATACTTTAGTAATCTCAAACTCATAAACTTTCACGCAATACATGAGCGCAAGCCATGGATATAGCACTATGGGTGGAATAGAATAATGAGGGGGTTACGTGGAGAGGACAAAAAGGAGAAAGTCTCACATCAACGAGGCTAATCAATGGGCTATGGAGATGCCCACCGATTGATGTTAATGCAAGGAATAGGGATTGCCATGCAACGGATGCACTAGAGCTATAAATGTATGAAAGCTCAACAAAAGAAACTAATGGGTGTGCATACAACTTGCTTGCTCTCGAAGACCTAGGGCACTTGAGGAGGCCCATTGTTGGAATATACAAGCCAAGGTCTATAATGAAAAATTCCCACTAGTATATGAAAGTGATAACATGAGAGACTCTCTACTATGAAGATCATGGTGCTACTTTGAAGCACAAGTGTGATAAAAGGATCGTAACATTGTCCCTTCTCTCTTTTTCTCTCATTTTTTTGGCCTTTTCTTTTTTTATGGCATTTCTCTTTTTTTGGCCTTCTCTTTTTATGGCCTTTCTCTTTTTTTTTTCCTTACTTGGGACAATGCTCTAATAATGATGATCATCACACTTCTATTTATTTACAACTCAATGATTACAACTCGATACTAGAACAAAGATGACTCTATATGAATGCCTACGGCGGTGTACCGGGATATGCAATGAATCAAGAGTGACATGTATGAAAGAATTATGAACGGTGGCTTTGCCACAAATACAATGTCAACTACATAATCATGCTAAGCAATATGACAATGATGAATGTGTCATGATGAACGAAATGGTGGAAGGTTGCATGGCAATATATCTCGGAATTGCTACGGAAATGCCATAATAGGTAGGTATGGTGGATGTTTTGAGGAAGATATAAGGAGGTTTATGTGTGAAAGAGCGTATCATATCACGGGGTTTGGATGCACCGGCGAAGTTTGCACCAACTCTCAATGTGAGAAAGGGCAATGCACTGTACCGAAGAGGCTAGCAAGGATGGAAGAGTGAGAGTGTGTATAATCCATGGACTCAACATTAGTCATAAAGAAATCACATACTTATTGCAAAAATCTACAAGTCATCAAAAACTTCGGCACTACGCGCATGCTCCTAGGGGGATAGATTGGTAGGAAAAGACCATCGCTCGTCCCCGACCGCCACTCATAAGGAAGACAATCAAATATACATTATACATGCACACCCGAGACAACCAGAAGGCGAGAAATCATACATGCATACTTGTCTTTGGAAGTAATTAAGGGGCACTTCTATGGGAAACCATGGCTTTTACTAAGATAGATTCGATTAGAGAGGAAAGCTGTGCTGAACCACTACAAGGGGCAGCTAGCTAGGGTTTAAACAACTACAAGGACAGATGCCCACTTCTGCTCCAAAACCATGGCTTTTTACAACCTCATAAAAGTGGAGGTAATAGTAAAGCTAAAGTGCAGCAAAGCTGTTGTCGGAAAGTTAACAGTGAGGTCTTGTACAATGGAGGTGCTTAGAGAAATAAACCAGACTTTTTTTAAGCACCAGTGCTTATTTGTACAGGGTAGACGTTTAACTAAGCGTCTCTTCTGTAGAAATAGGCACCAGTGCTTCAGAAAATCTCGATTTATTTTTCTAAGCATCCCTCTAAGCATCTCTCATTGTACAAGGCCTGAATGCTTAGAAAACCGGAAGCTGTCGGATGCAGGATCGCAAATTGCAGTAACATCGTCCAGGGGCGCGAAACAGTAAGCTCTACTAAGCGTTATAACAAAACGAGCTACTATGTCGAAAGAAAAAAAGAGGGATGGCTCCCCCTCTTTCTCAATAGCCAGTGCTCGTCCGGGGGATAGCTATGGTAGCTTTTGAGTTTTCGCTTTTCTTTGCTGTAAGATTTGGTGATTTCTTTTAATGAAAATCGGAAAGAGAGCTCTCTTTTATCAAAAAAATGTCGAAAGAAAAAAGAGGTAGTACTGCTTTCACTCAGAAGAGTTGATTATTGATTTCTTCAGGTTTCAGGTTCGGATGCTGACAAAACCCGGTACTTCTTGATGGTGGCTTGCTAATCAAGTCTGTAGTGACATCCACCTCCTCATAAAGCAGGCATTGCATGATCTAGAATTAAAGCGTTAGTAGTTGATTGGATAGAACCTTAAAGATTACACACAGAGATATTTCGACAAAGTCACACAGAGATAATATTGTCTTTATTTGATATATATAGCAAAATGCTCATGACAATAATGATTACTTCTTTACAAGTAGCTGATGCATGCGTTAATTTCATCGTGATTGATTTTATTTTGTTTCTACTAGTTTGCAGTAATTACTAGTATGTAATATACTCCTGGTCATGGCGTATTGATCAGAGTTCGTCATGGACAGACTGAGGGTTGGGCGAGGTCTTGACCGGGTAGGAAGCGCCCATGGCGATCCCGCATAGGCCCTTCTTATCCTTGACGCCGCGCTCCATGCGGATGTATCCCATCTCGCCCCACTCCTCACCCCACGAGTTCTTCACGACCCAGTACTTGGTGCCGTCTACGGTGGCGCCATACCCCACCACCGCAACGCCATGGTCCAGCTCGGTCCCGCACTCCCCGGCGAACACCCCCTCCGAATAAAACTGAGACCTGCCCGCGTCGACGGCCACGGACACCGGCTGTGCGGCCACAGCCTTCCTTAGCGCCTTCTCGTTGTTGGCCGGCACGTCCTCGTACCCGTCGATGGTGACCACGCGGGGCGCCCCGGTGTTGCAGGAGGAGGCCTGCTGGGCCGTGTACGGGTAGGCGTCCTCGGTGGCCGCCCCGCCGTTGTCGGCGATGTACCGGAATGCCTTGTCCATGAGGCCGCCGTGGCAGCCGGAGTTGCCGTCGGCGTTGTCGCAGTCCACCAGCTACTGCTCCGACAGCGACGCCAGGTTCTTGGTCCGGATCGCGTTGATGCCCTCCACGGCTGCGATCGTCGAGAAGGCCCAGCAGCTGCCGCACTGCCCCTGGTCCTTGACGGCGGTCACCGCGCCCTTCTGCCGCCAGTCGACAGAAGACGGGAGCCGTGCATGAAACCCCCACCACCTGCCTTAGCCTTTGGGCTGAACATGCGGTGGTGCGCGATGCGGGAGGAGGCGTAGGTGCGGCGGAAGATGCATGCACTTCAGGAGCTTCATCTTCATGACGGTGCACATATGCTTGCTACTTCATCTTCATGGGCAGTGCGCGTCCCCCCAACTCCAAAGTTCGTGTGCCCCAGGCCCCAAAAATACATGCGTTCCTTGCCTTCTCTAAAAAAAAAGTTCCTCTCCTCCATCTGAAAAAACAAATAAAAAGAAAAAATTTACCACTGTACCTACCAGTGAGCGCCACTTTGCATAGCCTTTCATTTAAAAAATGCATAGGATCCTCACCTCCATTTTAAAATATATTCTAAAAAATCCTCACCTTAAAATAAAATAATCCAAAAGCTTTCTCACCGTGGTCAACAAGCTTGCGCTATATGGCATAGCTAGTTGGCCGTCCTTCTCCCGACGCATAAGAGCATCTCCAATAGCCGCGCTAAATTAGCGCCGCGCCGCAAATTAGGCCGTTTTAGCGCGCGCGCAACGCGGCGGGTCGCTCCAGCGGGCGCGCAAAAACGGCGCGCGCGTTATAACGGGTTGGGCGCGCGGTCGAAAACACTTAGACGCGCGGTTTATTTCGGGCGCCCGCTGCAGCGCGCGGCACACTCCAGCGCTCGCGCCCGCACTTCCTCTCCCACTTCCACCCCCCGTCCGGCCGCGCCGCCGCCGCCGCCCGCGCCCCCCGGCAACCGTTCAGGCTTCCCCGGCCTATCCCCGCGCGCCCGCGCTTCCGCCCCATCCCCTCCTAGTCCCGCCGGCGCTCGCGCGCCTCCGTCGTCCGAGGAACGGCGCCCGAGCGCTCGCTGCCGCGCCGCGCCCGCAAGGTGTTTGACAAAACGCCTATAAGGTATGTATTGCTCAAACTTCATGAATTTGATGCATGTTTTGAATTGTAGTTTTTATTGTATAGTATTGAACATTATAGATGAGTTCGTCGTATGATTCTTCCAAAGAAGAATTTGATATGGAAGAGGAGGAGGATCTTGCAATGATCCTAGCTATGCATATAAAAAAACCGAAGCATGGTGGTTCGGTTATGGGTCGGCAGAAAATTTGGAGGGATAGGATCGATGCCCACAACAGATTGATCAGGCATTATTTTGCGGAGAATCCCATATACCTTGAGTCCTATTTTCGTCGCCGGTTTAGGATGAGCACCGAGTTGTCCAGGCGCATTGCAGAGAAACTAGCGAGTCATGACCGTTTTTTTCAGCAAAGGAGGAATGCCGCCGGAGAGCTCGGGCATAGCACCTTTCAGAAGGTGACAGCCGCTTTGCGTATGTTGGCATACGGTATACCGGCTGATCTTGTTGATGATCACTTGGCTATGGGTGAGAGCCAAGCCATCATGTGTGTCAAGCGCTTTGCAGTGGGAATTGTGCAAGTGTTTGGCCAGGAGTATTTGAGATCTCCCAATGCTGAAAACGTCGCAAGGCTATTGGCGATGAACAAAGCTCGCGGTTTTCCTGGCATGCTTGGCTCAATAGATTGCATGCATTGGAGTTGGAAGAATTGTCCAAAGGCATGGCATGGGCAATTCCACGGCCAAAAAAAGGGTTCCACTATAATCCTTGAAGCGGTGGCCGATCAGGAGACTTGGATTTGGCATGCATTCTTTGGAATGCCTGGATCTTTGAATGACATCAATGTTGTCAACCGGTCACCACTGATGAATAAGATTGCAAACGGTGAGTTGCCACCGATGCAGTTTGTAGCAAATGGCCGTACGTACAACTATGGATATTATCTAGCGGATGGCATCTATCCAAAGTGGCAAACCTTCGTGAAGCAGTTGAAAAAGCCGGAAGGTAAGAAAAATCTTGACTTCCACAATGCTCATGCGGCGGCTAGAAAAGATGTGAAGAGAGCATTTGGGATTTTGCAAACCCAATTTGCTATTGTGAGAGGACCGGCTAGATTTTGGGATCAAAAAATGCTTTAGTACATCATGCACGCTTGTGTGATCATGCACAACATGATCATTGAGAATGAGCATGGCCAAGATTTAGACTACTCACAGTATGAGCTCTTGGGATATCCCGTGCAAGTGCGACGGAGGGCTGAAAAGGTAGCCCGTTTTATTGCCTCCTATTATGCCATTCGGCGTCCCGCAACGCACAATGAACTTCAGAATGATTTGATTGAAGAGTGGTGGGCATGGCATGGACGACAAAGAGCATGATGATATCTGCATTCGACGTTGTATTGTTCATGAACTATTTGTTGTGTTTATTGCATTTGTTGTACTGAATGATAAACTATTTGTTTGAGTTGTAATGATAACAAAATTGAACTATTTATTGTTGATTTATTTTGTTTGTTTGATCATTTTTGCTCATAAAATACATGTATATGTGGTTTGTGCGGCGCACGCGCGCTGTATTTTTGCGCTCTGCTGGAGCGGCGCGCGCGCTGCATTATAGCGCGGCTGCTGGAGCCAGCGCAGGCGGGCGCGCTAAACCAGCCGAAGCGCGCGCGGTAAACAGGTTTTTTGCGCGCGGCGCTTAGCACGACCGTTGGAGATGCTCTAAGGGGGGTGTGCCCCAACACCAACTGGGCAAGCGCAAGTGGACACACCTTCTGACGCTAAGATCGTATTTGATCATGGATTCATGGTACGTACAATAGCTTATCAATCATGTAGTCAGCATTGAAAATTATTTCTTATGTATTGAAAATTGTTCGTCGTGATTAATAATATATATTTTTTCTAAGAAAGAAACAAAAAAGAAGCATTTTTAAATATATATATAAAAGTAAAACTAAACAACCGGGGGGGGGATAAGAAAAGAGAAAAGGGAGCTAACAAGAGAAAACAGAAAAAAAGAAAAGAGGAAAAAAAAACTAGAAAACGGTTAGCTGCAGGAGAAAAGGGAGCTAACAAGAGAAAACAGAAAAAAAGAAAGAGTACTCGGCTTCTCTCGCGGGCCGGCTCGTACGAGGGTGCTAGCTTTTCCGTGTTTCTGTGTCGGGCCAGTTGGAGACCGAGGCGGTTCGGTGGTCGTTCTAACAGCGGGCCGGATCGCGAGATCGGGAGAGTTACAAGGAAACCCTAGCCGGCGCACGTTTCCTTCGTCTTGCTCGAAACCTATCTTCGTCTTCGTCACTTCGTGTATGGCGCTGCGCACAGTGGCCGCGAAGCTGAAGCTCCCCGTCGCTTCTCTCAAGCAGGCATGGGCGGCCTGCCGTTCTCTGGTCCGTGCCCCATCCGCATCCATCCTCCTACCGCACGCATGCAATCTTTGTCACCTTGCATGCTTAGCCACCTTCACGCGCCTGCAAGAGCGCTTCTATTTTGTCTTTGCCACGTGAATTAGTTTGTTGCATCTCCCGTAGAGATCGAGCTGGAGGCTTGGATGAAGAGATGGGATTGATTATTTTTTGCCTATATACCACAGCCATATACGCAGCTCGGTGATACATATACCATAGGATAGAGAAATCTGATGATTCATCTCCACATCACATGTTTCGATCTCTTCATAAAACTTCTTTGTAAGGGCATCTCCAACGACGACCCTCAAACCGCCCGCATACGTCCGGACCGCGTTGTCTGGACTGTGGAAGTCATTCAACGCAGGCTTGCATCGGTCCGCAAGACGGTCCGGACATGTTTTTCTCCCGCAAACCGGAGACAACCAGGCGAATGAGGGCTTTGCGGGCGTCCGAACCACTGTCACGGTCTCAACACCCTGACCCACCCCAACCCCCACCCGCCCCTCCACGCTTTCCTTCTGATGCACGCGCCGCATTCATGCCGCCCAGAGCACGCAGCGGCTAACATTCATGTCGCGCGGTGTGATGGGAGGGAGGGCGGCGCCGACCGACTTGGCCTCTTGGGAACCGCCGCTTCAAGATGCATACTGAGGAACCAACTCCGACCGCTGCGCCGCATTGAAGCATACGTGTTTTCACCGGGAGAAAGTAGTTTTCTCCTTGGTGAATGTGTGTGTGCGTGTGTGTGTTTCTTCCATTACCGTGTGTTCTTGTGAGACAAAACCATGAAAGGAAGAGATTGTGAGGAAGAAGAAGAGGCATTGCAAGGAGACAGCGCCAACAATACATATCATAGCATAGAGAAATCTGACGAATCATCTCTACATCACGTGTTTCGGTTTCCTAGTAAAACTTCTGTGTAAAGCTTCAAAAAAAATCAACCCACCCAAAACATGCTTTAATTAACGCTTTATACTCTAGTTCATCCATCTGATTAATTACTTGTTTTTGGAATCACTAGTACCATCTTTAATGGTTTATGCATGCATGTTTGTAGGCTAAGCGTCCCGACCCTTGGGAAGGCCTGAATGTTGATCCGCTCATCCGGTAAGGCAGTAAGCTAAACCATCGTAACTTCCATTGTTCTTCTCGTTCATCTATTTGAGTTAATTTGTTCCTTCTCACTCTTAGCCAGGACATGGAGGAGCTCAACAGGGCCATTAGGGCGAGAGAAATGAAGCAGACTTTGTTTAGCATTGGTTTCATGGGTGCTTTTACTGGTGCGTTTGCCTATGTGCTTAAATCAGACTTAGCTGCCCGTGAGGCGCTTGATTCTGACCAAGATACAAATGGTGCGGTTGTCAATGCGGTTTGTACAAACGAAGACTAAAATAAGCCCAGGGAGCAGCGTTTGGTTGGCCTTCATCGATGTCATGGGTTTTATTAGTGGTGCGGCTGTCTTATATGTTTAACTACAGTACCTATCTGATGTTTAACTACTCTGTATATGGCTTCTGGCATCTGTGTTATGTAGGTCATGCCGATGCAAACCCTCTTTAAGAGTATTATTTATGAAAGCAACTTTAACAGCATCGTGACATATATCGGCATCCTTGAGAACGTTTTTGGAGCGCACCTCATAATTTTCTAGAGACTATGGAGGCTCACACAGAGTCGCCATATCCGACCCTCCATACAATATTCCTTCTTTTTTGCATTAACTCGATTTTTTCACTCATATTTGGCATAGATCCTACCAAACTAGTTAATTTGTGACTTGATCTAAGTAATTTGTGGTAGTATCCATTACCATAATCCGACGTCTTCACCGAGTGTCCAAAAGTTTGCCGAGTGTACTTTATTGGGCACTTGGTAAACTGAGTGTGACAGTACAACACTCGGTAGAAAATGGGCACTCAACATATATGTAGTTTCTATACCCCGAGTGTTTTGGGGCAAAACACGTGGCAAAGATTTGGACATTGTCCATTATAAACCGAGCTTGACGCTAGATGAACAAGAGAACCAACTTTACTAAGCGTGTTCTACAAAATACTTAGTAAACAAGTAAAATCCAATGTGATGCATGTATACATTTGCATTTTGAATAGTAAACTTTGGTATTGTTCAGTTTATTTTCTGGAAGGAGCTAGAAACAATGGTGAGGTCGTCGTCGACGTCCCGTTCATCGAGCTAAGATTTTCTGGTAACGACTCACCCTTTCTTGTAAGGCTTGTCCTAGCCCGTCAAAGTCGTCATTCCGCTGCCACAACTCGCTTTGTTGCCGCCCATGCACACATGTTGGCTGTCGTTGGAAAGGGGGCACACGTCGTCGCTGCTCAACCCAGGTGCAGGACGCAACATGTGGTATAGTAGGCGGCACTCCCTAATATCTCACCCTCCACAACCGCGCTCCTAAGGGAGAAAACCCCAAAAAACAGAACAACCCAAAAAAAGAACAAACAAAACCCTGATAACTTGGAAATCAAGAAAAAAACAAAAAGACATAAGTCATGTCGGGAAGCATCCAGGTCGCGACACATGGCGGCGCTGGGCGCACCACGTGAAACATTACGCTCCCACAAATGACTTCTGAAAAGCCCACCTATAAGGTACCCTCTAACTAGTTGTTCCCCAAAATCGAATGTGTTTCAAAATCTCAAGATCCGCCAGCTCGGTCTCTCGGAGGTGCTCACAGGGATAGGATATGCATTTATAGGATAAATGTATGTACATGTTCGTAAGCGTCTGTATCTGACTGTATTTCAAAAAAAATGTTGAATGTGCTTAAAGATCTGACGGGCTTTGGATCGAGGTTGTTTGATGCCCTGGAGGCAATTAGGCCTTACGAGGGGGTCACCAGTTTTGAGAGGGAAAGTAGAAGGAAACCCCCTAACAGCATGCAAAATGATATACTACCTCTGTTCCTAAATATTTATCTTTCTAGACATTTTAACAAGTGACTACATACGGAGCAAAATGAGTGAATCTACATTTTAAAATATGTCTACATACATCCGTATATGATAGTCATTTGAAATGTCTAGAAAGACAACTATTTATAAACAGAGGGAGTATATTGCTCCCTGCTAGCGTTAAAGCGTAGATCACCTACACCAATCACACGTATGGGCAACCCATTAACGTTCACTTAAAATTGGATAAAGGGAGAAAAAGAGGGGCATCCAGGAATCGATCTCGAGTCGACTAGGCGGTGGGCTCGCCTTCTAGACACCGAGGCACAGTTGGGTTTGTGCATAACTGGGAGGCTTGACCGAATTCACTAGTAGAAAACAGGATTTTGGTTCGGCCAGAAAAGAGCATTAGTACCGGTTGCATTACGAACCGGGACTAATGTGAGTATTAATCCTGGTTCGAGCGGCTAGAGCACCGTACAGGCATTACTCCCGATTCAAATGGGACCTTTAGTCCCGGGTGGTGCACTAGTCGAAAACAGGGCTTTCGCCAGAAAAGAGCATTAATCCCGGTTGTGTTACGAACCGGGACTAATATGAGCATTAGTCCCGGTTCGAGCGGCGAGGGCACCGTACAGGCATTACTCCCGGTTCAAATGGGACCTTTAGTCCTGGTTGGTGACACGAACCGGTACTAATGGGGTTGAGACCTTTAGTACCGGTTCGTGCCATGAACCGGTACTAATGGTGCAATTTTCAAATCCTACCCCCCCCTGGTGTATCGCCTTTTCAGTTTTGTAAAAAACAAAAGAAAATGATAAAAACTCAAAAGTTAAAATCCTTCGAGATGTAGTTATGTTACCACATCTACTAGTTAGGAAAATTTAAAAACTTAAATTTGGACATGTTTTGCAAAAAGTGCAGGGAAAATGTAAAACGGCTATAACTTTTGCATACGATGTCAGAAAAAAAGTATAATATATCAAAATGTTCAGCATGAAAATCCGCATCTGATTTTGACAGCCTACAGCTTGTTTGTAAATTTTTAGAATCCTCAAATTCTAAAAGAAAAAAAATTATGCTCAAATTTCAGTTTTTTTTTATTTTTGTTAAATTTGGTCAAACTACTTATTCAAGAAGTATTAGTGTTACTAAATAATTATTCAAAAATATTAGTGTTACTAAATAATTATTTCAGTTTTTTAAAATTTTGGTCAAATCTGGTCAAATATGGTCAAACAATGGTCAAACTACTTATTCAAGAAATATTAGTGTTACTAAATAATTATATCAGTTTTTTTGAATTTTGGTCAAATCTGGTCAAACTGTGGTTAAAATGTGGTCAAACTGTGGTCAAACTACTTATTCAAGAAATATTAGTGTTACTAAATAATTATTGTTTTTTAGAACAATAGTTTCAAACTCAAACAGTGAAATGTGTGACTTCATGCTCAAGCTAAATTCCTGAGGGTTAATAGGATTGACATCTTACTATTTTTAGGAAAACAACAAGTGCAGACTTGGAAACGAGGGAGAATAGAACCCGAAAGTTAAGCATGCTCAGGCTGGAGTAGTGAGAGGATGGGTGACCATCTGGGAAGTTAGATGATTTGAAATGATGAGGGATGATTAGAGATTAGAGGTTAAATTGAGCAGTGATGAGGGATGATTAGAGATTAGAGGTTAAAATAATTCAGAAATTTGAAAATAAAAAAAATTCAAAAAAAATTCAAAAAAAATCATAAAATTTCCTTTAGTACCGGTCGGTGTTACCAACCGGGACTAAAGGTGGATCTCCAGGCAGCGGCCACGTGGAGGGCCTTTAGTCCCGGTGCGTATAAGAACCGGGACTAAAGGGGAGGCTTTAGTAACGACCCTTTAGTCCCGGTTCCAGAACCGGAACTAAAGGCCCTTTTTCTACTAGTGGTGCCACGAACCGAGACTAAAGGGTGCGATGCCCATTAGTATCGGTTCGTGGCACGAACCGGTACTAAAGGTTAGGAAAATTTAAATCCTACCCCTTCCCCCCCTGTGTATCGCCTTTTCAGTTTTGTAAAAAGCAAAAGAAAATGATAAAAACTTCAAAAGTTAAAATCCTTCGAGATGTAGTTATGTTACTACATCTACTAGTTAGGAAAATTTAAAAACTTAAATTTGGACATTTTTGCAAAAAATGTAGGGAAAATGTAAAATGGCTATAGCTTTTGCATACGATGTTAGAAAAAACGTATAATATATCAAAATGTTCAGCACGAAAATCCGCATCCGATTTTCATAACCTACGACTTGTTTGCAAATTTGTAGAATCCTCAAATTCCAAAAGGAAAAAAGTTATGCTCAAATTTCATTTTTTTTATTTTCGTTAAATCTGATCAAACTATGGTCAAACTACTTATTCAAGAAGTATTAGTGTTGCTAAATAATTATTTCAGTTTTTTTGAATTTTGGTCAAATCTGGTCAAACTATGGTCAAACAATGGTCAAACTACGTATTCAAGAAATATTAGTGTTACTAAATAATTATTGTTTTTTAGAACAATAGTTTCAAACTCAAACAGTGAAATGTGTGACTTCATGCTCAAGCTAAACTTCTGAGGGTTAATAGGATTGACATCTTACTATTGTCAGGAAAACAACAAGTGCAGGCTTGGAAACGAGGGAGAATAGAACTCGAAAGTTAAGCGTGCTCAGGCTGGGGGAGTAGGAGGATGGGTGACCGTCCGGGAAGTTAGATGATTTGGAATGATGAGGGGTGATTAGAGATTAAATTGAGCAGTGATGAGGGGTGATTAGAGATTAGAGGTTAAAATAATTCAGAAATTTGAAAATCAGAAAAAATATTAAAAAAATCCTTTAGTACCGGTTGGTGTTACCAACCGGGACTAAAGGTGGACCTCCGGGCAGCAGCCACGTGGAGGGCCTTTAGTCTCGGTTCGTATAAGAACCGGGACTAAAGGGGGACCTTTAGTAACGACCCTTTAGTCTCGGTTCCAGAACCGGGACTAAAGGCCCTCTAGAACCGGGACAAAAGGCCCTTTTTCTACTAGTGATTGAAGCAAAATGGCTGACCTTTGTTGTAACCTTCTAAGGGTGGAAACAGTTTTACCCAGGTTTTCTAGTTTTCTATCAGGTTTTTAGTTTCTTCTTTTCTTTGTTTTTTCATCCATTTCCTTTATTTGTGTTTTTATTTTTACTTCTCTATTTTGTACTTTTTTATTTCATGATTTCTTTCCAAATTTCATGAACATTTTTTAATTCGTGAACTTTCAAAATTACCGAATAATTTTAAAATTCATGAACTTTAAAAATTAGCGAATAAGTTTTAAATTCATGAACTTTTAAAATTTGTGAACAATTTTCAAATTAAAGTATATGTAAATGTTTGTAAGCGTCTGTGTCCGACTGTATTTCAAAAAAAAGATGGATGTGTTTAAAGATCTAGCGGGCTTTGGATCGAGGTTTTTCGATGCCCTGGAGGTAATAAGGCCCAATTAAGAGGGGGGTGGGTCACCAGTTTTGAGAGGGAAAGTAGAAGGGAACCCCCTAACAACATGCAAATGATATATATTGCTCTCTGCTAGCGTTAAAGCATCGATCGCCTACAACAATCACACGTATGGGTCAACCCACTAATGTGCACTTAAAATTGAAGAAAGGGAGAAAAGGGGGCATCCAGGAATCGATCCCGGGTCGACTCGGTGGCGGGGTAGCCTTCTAGACACTGAGGCTCTGTTGGGTTCGTGCATAACTGGGAGGCTTAACCAAAATGAAGGAGAATGGCCAACCTTTTGTTTAAAGACGTCCCCTAGCTTGTAAAGCTAGGGTTTCTCTCTCCTCTGGCGACTCACGTCGAGAGTGATCCTTCCCGGCGCTCTTGGCCCCGGATTTCTTTAAGATCGATCCGGAGGCGGCCTTGCCACCTCCTAGCCTCGTTCTATCGGCAACTTTGAGTGTGTCCTCGAACCCTTCTGTCCAGGTTGCCTTAATGGCGGAGGGAGGTGGATCGCAAAGGAAGGGAAAGGAGATCGAGGATGTAGAAGCCCTGCTTAATCGTCTTGAGTTACATGAAGATGATGGGGATGATTTCATCTGGGAGGAGGAGGTTGTTGAACAGGAGATCCAGGCGAAGTGGCTTGCTATCGTGTGAGTCCATACCAACAAGGGGTTTTCCCCTTCGGCTCTATACGGGGATATGAGATCCGCTTGGAATCCCGCGAAAGCTGTTCGCTGGCGCATGATCGAACAGAATCTATTCACCGTCCAATTTGGATGTTTGGGGGATTGGAATACCGCGATGATCAATGGCCCATGGCTGTTTCACAATCAGGCGGTGATCATGGAGGAATATGATGGGTTCACTAACCCAAGAATAGTAAAACTAGACAAGATTGCTGTATGGGCGAGGGTTTTGAAACTCCCAGACAATTATCTGAATGAAGTGGTCATCAAAGGGATGTGTAGAAGGATGGGAAGAATCCTTGAAGTGCAGATTCAACTCCCTGCTGGTTATGTTGGAGCTTTTGTTCGAGTAAAAGTCCTACAAGATGTGAACAAGAAACTAGAAAGATTTGCATCCATAACAAAAGGAGGAAAGAAGGACCGGTAGCAAATTAAGTATGAAAAACTTCATGTTTTCTGTGGACATTGTGGCTTGTTAGGCCATTGGTACCAGGAATGTGGGACGGGTGAGCATGATGTGGCCAAATTCGAGTGGGGTGACTTTATACTAGCTGATGAATGGTGCAATCGTGGTGGAGGCCGTGGACCAGGAAGGGGGTCAGGTAGAGGAAGGACAGGTGCTAGTTCTGGTCGTGGTTTTGGAAGAGGTGGACCACCTGCTGATGATTATGATAGTAGGTTCAACCGAGATAAAAGATATAATGTCCTGGAGAGTTGGAGATGGAACGCCACATTCGCTCCACAGGATCCAAACGCTACTAAAATTAATACAGTTGAGCCTTCAGATGGAAGGAAGTAGAGCATGGATGTGACAATGGCTGAGATCGGGACATTAGCTAGGAAACGTTTGGCCTTAAATTCCAATGCCGGAACTGCAGAGTCTCCTTCTTCAGGAGCTATTGTCCCTGCTGGGGTTAAGTCTAATGTGGGAAATAAGGTAGATATACTTGACGGAAGTTGTACTTCGGATCCGTTGTCTACACCTCAAAAAAAATGTTAACAGAAAGAAGCTGAGAGGTCTAAATTGAGAAGCAATTGATACAGTGGAAGAGGAACATAATTTTGGATCGGCGGCTCCCCTCGAGGGTGACCGCCGGGAGCAATGAAAATATTATCTCCCAACTGTCAGGGGTTGGGCAATGAACCGGCAGTTCGCACGCTTCTAGATCTCCAGAGGCAGTATTGCCCCGAGGTGTTGTTTTTGTCAGAAACGCACCTTGATACTTTTCCGGCTGAATGTTTGAGAAGGCGACTAAAGATGGATCAGAAAATTGTCAGTCGTAGCAATGGACGAACAGGAGGAGTTTTGTTGTTATGGAGAAAGGAGGTAAAGATTAGTCAGCTATTTTGTCATACCAATTATATTGATGCACAAGTAGAAAAGGATGAGAAGATATGGAGATTTACTGGCATGTATGGAGAATTTAGGTGGGAGGACAAATATAAAACATGGGATCGCATAAGAGCTTTACATTCCCGACACAGTATGCCCTGGGTTGTGGTGGGTGATTTCCTATACAATCATGAGAAGGAGGGGGGAAACCCAAGACTCCAAAATTATATGAATGCTTTTAAGGATGCAATGGAGGCATGTGATCTTCATGATATTGGCTTTGAAGGCGAACTGTTTACCTGGAAGAGAGGAGCTATTAGAGAACGCCTGGATAGAGCAATCGCCAACTCGGATTGGATCCATATGATGCCGTCAGCTGCTCTCCTTAATCTCCCCTTCAGTCACTCTGACCACCGGCCTCTCTTACTGAACGCTGAGTATTTTAATCAGGTAAATACGGGAAGTAGACCAGCAAAACGATTTGAGGCACGATGGTTAAGAGAGGATAACGTCAATGAGGTAGTTCATAATGCATGGCAAGATGCCCTTCTGCATGCACCAGGGACGGATGTGAACAATAGGCTTCAGCACTTGCATGCAAAGCTTCATGACTGGGATAAAAATGTTCTGAAGAAGCCAACGCACAGAATCAGGCAGGCGCAGAGGAAGCTGGACAAGGTCTTGTTAGGGCCGATGACAGCAGATGCAGAATCACAGAGGAAAGAATTAGCAACTTTAATTGAAAATCTTTTGGAACAGCAGGAGATACTGTGGGCCCAACGCTCGAGGGCCGACTGGCTCGTCAGGGGGGACAGGAATACTGATTTCTTCCACGCATATGCTTCTGTGCGGCGGAAGAAAAACTATATAAAACGACTGAAGAATGACGCTGGGGACTGGCTGGAAGGTACTGATCGAATGAATGATTGGATTGTCAATTATTTCTCTCACATGTTTTCTGCTGAGGTAAATGAAACAGATGCTGCACTGCTGGACAAGATTACTCCAAAAGTTACACATGCAATGAATGATATGTTATTAGCACCCTTCACAGCTGATGATGTGAAGAAGGCAGTATACAGCATAGGGGATTTGAAAGCACCTGGGCCGGATGGATTGCATGCTCTGTTTTACAAGAAATTTTGGCACATTGTAGGAGACAATATTACAAAAGAGGTACTGAAAGCAATAAATGATGGACATATCCCTGAAAATTGGAATGAAACAGTGGTGGTTCTAATTCCAAAGACGGAGTCACCGGAGCTTATTACGCAATTCCGTCCAATTAGTCTTTGTAATGTGATATATAAAATAATCTCCAAAATGCTAGCTTTCAGATGCAAACAAATATTACCAGATATCATTTCTCCCACTCAGAGCGCTTTTGTCCCAGGGCGACTCATTACAGATAATGTGCTGGTGGCATATGAATGTGTACATACCATCAAAAATAAAAGGAAAGGAAAGACAGGTCTTTGTGCTGTTAAGCTTGATATGCACAAAGCGTACGACGGAGTGGAGTGGATATTTCTCAAGAATATGATGTTGAAGCTTGGGTTCCATGAAAAATGGGTGAATATGATGATGGCGTGTGTATCTTCAGTTAACTATACTATCCGGTATAATTCACAGGAGACTGAAAAAATCATCCCGACACGTGGCATAAGACAGGGAGACCCTCTCTCCCCATATTTGTTTTTAATTTGTGCAGAAGCTCTCTCAAGTTTACTGTTGTACAAAGAAGAAGTTGGTGGCATGGATGGAATTAAGGTGTGCAGAAATGCACCGTCGGTTTCACACCTTTTATTTGCTAATGATTCCTTAATTCTCATGAAGGCGGATATGAATAATGCAACTTCCTTACAGTAGGTACTTGAAATTTATTGTGCAAATTCTGGACAGATGGTGAGTGCAACAAAATCAAGTGTTTTCTTCAGTCCAAATACGGATGTTGATATAAAAACAGAGATATGTCAATGTTTGAACATTGATACTGAAGCACTATCTGACAAATATTTGGGTCTTCCGGCACTAGTAGGAGCAGATAGAAGTGACTGTTTTAAGCACTTTGTTGAGAGGGTATGCTTCAGAACAAAGGGATGGAATGAGAAACAACTGTCTATACAAGGTAAAGAAATTTTATTAAAGGCTGTGGCTCAGTCTATACCTGTTTTTGCAATGTCAGTTTTTAAGCTCCCTAAAGGCATTTGCAAGGATATCACAGATGTTATAGCAAAATTCTGGTGGGGAGATGATGAGAATACTAAAAGAATGCACTGGTGGGCATGGTGGAAATTATGTTTCCCTAAAAAAGATGGAGGAATGGGCTTTCGTGATCTCCACTCTTTTAACTTGGCAATGCTAGCTAAGCAAGTATGGAGGCTGATTGACGAACCTAAATCCCTTTATGCAAGGGTACTGAGAACAAAATACTACCCCTCTGGTGATATTTTAAAAGCAGGGCCCAAGAAAGGATCTTCCTTTACTTGGCAGAGCTTAGTAGTGGGTATTCAGACATTCAAGCGTGGGCACATATGGAGGAATGACACTGGGGAAAAGATCAATATTTGGGAGGACCATTGGATTCCCTCGAGCCCTACTAGACAAATTATTACACTGAGGGGTGGTGCTCTAATTACTAAAGTCAATGAACTTATTGATCCTGTTACCGAGCAGTGGGACGAGGAGTTAATACGTGGGATATTCAACCTAGTGGATGTTAGCCGGATCCTACAGATTCCCTTAAGCCACCACGGATTTGATGATTTTGTAGCCTGGCATGGCAATAGTAATGGAATTTTTTCGGTAAGATCGGCATACCATTGTGAATGGAAACATCAGTTCAGCTCAAGATCTTTGTCGGCAATAACAGGACCATCAATGTCAAATCCAGTTTGGACAATCCTATGGAAGCTCAAAGTCCCGGGAAAAGTGAAAATATTCGGCTGGAGGGCCCTTCATGGATTAATCCCATTAAAATCAATCTTGGTAAACAGGCACGTTGGTACTGATGGAAGTTGTTCGATTTGCCATCAAGGGGCTGAAGACATCCATCATCTCTTATTTAGTTGTGGCAGAGCAGTGGAAATGTGGAGGTCACTGGGAATTTATGACACAATTGCAGAAGCCCGTCTTGTGGATCGATCAGGCTCCGCTGTTCTGGAGTACATACTCCGGCTCCCACCTTTAAAGTTACCACACATGCCGAACATTGGGATAAGCGAAGGGATTATTACAGCATGTTGGTATCTATGGTGGCTCAGAAGAAGGCAAACACATAATGAGACAGTACCCCCAATGAGCAGAAATGCTATTGCAGTCCAGGCGATTTGCGCCAATTTTCAGAGAGCTTCTTCAGGCACGTATGGGACTACATCTGGGGAGCAATGTTGGAAAAAAAACCACCTTCAGGAATAGTCAAGATAAACGTGGATGCATCTTTCCATGAGAATGAAGGGAAAGGAGCAACGGGGACTGTGATCAGAGATAGCCATGGTTCTTTCATTGCGGCATCATGTACATTAATCCCGCATGTGATAGATGCTAACATGGCGGAAACAATGGCAATGAAAAATGGCCTTCAGTTGGCGGAGTCTTTGGGATATACCTCAATTCAGATTGAAGCTGACGCCCTTCAAGTTGTTAATGCATGCTCAGGCTAGAAGAGGATATGGAGTGAATCTACAACTATTTTTGCACACTGCTTCGTTTTAGCAGGTATGATCGGGAATGTGGAGTTTGTGCACTGTCGACGGGAAGCAAACGGTGTTGCCCACCTCTTAGCCAAACATTCATATGATAATGATATATCTAGTAATTGGGTTGAGGAACCCCCGGATTTTCTTGTAAACGCTCTTGTGAACGATGTAATGATATTGCCGAATCAATAAAGCTAGCCATGATGGCATTCCCTAAAAAAAACCTTCTAGGGGCGGAAACTGTTTTGTTACCCGGTTTTTCTGGTTTTCTATCAGGTTTTTAGTTTCTTCTTTTTTCATCCATGTCCATTATTTGTCTTTATATTTTTCCTTCACCATTTTGACCTTTTTTCTTTTTATTTCATGATTTTTTATCTAATTTGCAAACATTTTAAATTTTAAATTCATGATTTTTTTTAATTTGTGAACAATTTTCAAACCCATGAACTCTTTGTGACTCGTGATTTCTTTAGAATTTATGAAAACAATACTGTTGAGAAATTTTGAATTCACGGCATTATATTTTGTATTCGTGATTTGTTTTGAATTCTTGAAAAAAAATTGAATTCACAAACACTTTTTTGAATTCATGCACATTTTTTGGAGTCCCGGACATTTTTTGAATTCACAAACATTATTTTTAAATTCATGATTTTTTTGAATTCGTGGAATTTTTAAAAAAATTCATGAATTATTTTGAATTCACAAATATTTTTGAACTTGTTTCGGTGTTTGGTGCAGTGGAGAAAAGGAAATAAGATCAGAAGAAAAAAAACTGTACATTGAGCGAGGCGGAAGGCGATCCGCTGTATTGGGCCAACCCAGACGTCAGGACGTGAGTCGCTGCGGGGGCGATACATATCACCCCACCCCCTAGCTCTAGCTGCCGGCAACCATAAACCCAAGCTCTGTACCAATATACGATCTGCTTGTAGCTATGGCCATGGCGCTGCGCACCGTGGCGGCGAAGCTGAAGGCCCACGTCCCCTCTCTCAGGCAGGCACGAGCTGCCTTCCGTTCTCAGGTTCGTTCCCCGTCCGTCCTCCTACCACGATCTAAGCTCGCGTTTCGATTCGATGGCAGCCAATCGATCGGCGATCACCATGCATGCTGCGTGAATCGATAGGTGGGTTTTTAGCGCCTGCAACAGTGGATCTATTCCGAATCTTTGCCCGCCAATCGACGCGAACTCATTGCATGTCCTCTACAGATCGACGGAGTTGGAGGCGGGGACGAAGATGGGATGGATTTCTTTTCTCTTTTTTTTTCTCTACACTACCAACATGTTTATTTGTTGTATGTAATAAAAGCTTCAAAAAAGAACCCGTCCAAGCATGCTCTGACTGGCATGCCTCTGACTTTTGAAGCGTCACCAACTAGTATTTGAAACCTGCCCTATTTATCAAGTTACCACGTGGCAAATTTGGCATGAAGTCAATGGCAACTTCATAAAAAAAAATGGGTGGCAACTTTAAAAGCTAACAAAAATGCATCGAAACATACTAACATGGAGTCTAGTTTCTAAACTAGAAAACATTTTGAAATCACAAATTTCAAAAGAATCTTGATGGTATAACTTATTTCATCCTTCTCACATGTAGTGGCGGAGGACGGATACATTTAAGGTAGGGCGAACTCTAAAGTTGCCTGCTGCCCTGCCAACCGCCGCCGCCCACTATTCACTTACCTGTCGCTACCATCACAGTGGGCTAGCCAGCTAGCCACTAGGGTTTGGCACTCCCTCGCATGGTGTGGGCATGTGAGCTTTATGTTTTAAAGAAAAAATTGGTATTTTAGCACTCAAAAATTTTAAACAATTCAAAATTTTCTGAGATATGTTATAAAATAGTCCTAAGACTACACGTAGTTGATCCTGCCTAAGCGGCGAACTCTTAAGTTGTCGGATGCCCTTGCCCACCGCCCCCGAACAATGTTCGCTTACCAGTTGTTGTCGTCACAATGAGCTAACCAACTTCGGCGCTTGCTCGCACGGTATGGCTACGTGTACTTGATCTTTTAGACAAATCTTGGTATTTTATCGCTCGAAAAATTCAATCAGATTGACTTTTTTGAGGTAAAAAGCATTACAATAAAACAGTTCCAAATACTACGCAGCTTATCATGTCCTAGCGGTCACTGCAATTCTTCTCTTCTCTGGAGGTTTTTTAGATGAGTCTCTTCTCTGAATAGGCCACGAGTTCACCACACTTCATTCTTCTTCATTTAATTTAATTAGCAAAAGGTCCATCGAGAGAGCAGAGCACACCATCACACTTTATTTATTTATTTTCCTTTTATTAGCAAAAGGCACACAGAGAAAGGACGACAAAAAGGCTCAATATCAAGGGAGAGCAACTACTGAGAAATTAATAGGGAGTACCAAAAAAATGAGGACAACCGAAGGGCTAACTCTCGTTGGCTTTTTTTTATAGAAGAAACTCCGCGAGTGCCGTGTGTTAGAGCCGAGGCTTGAACCAAGGTCGATGCCCCTTCCGCGGAATCACGAGTACCATCTTTAACATTTTATGTATGCATGCAGGCTAAGTATCCCAAACCTTGGGAAGGCCCGAATGTTGATCCACTCCTTTGGTAAGGCAGTAGGCTAAACACTTCCAGTATTTTTCTTGTTCATTTATTTGAGTTTACAAGTTCATTCTCATTCTTAGCCAGGAGATCGAGGCATTTGAGAAGGAGGCCGGGGCATTTGAGAAGGAGATCGAGGAATTCAAGAAGGAGGCGGAGGGTTTCGAGAAGGCTGTTAGGGCAACCCATCGGAAGGATAAGATTAGTGTTGGTATAATGGGTGCTTTTGCTGGTGCGTTTATCTATGCGCTTTATTCAGACTTAGCTGCCCGCGCGGCTCTTGATTCAAACCAAGATTCAAAAAAAGAATAAGCAGTTGAAGGAAGCAACATTTGGTTAGCCTTGATGCCATTGGTTTTATAACTGGTAGGGTTGTCTTGTATGTTTAACTATCTATCTTATTGTTTAATTACTTTTGGCTAGCCAGACGAATGCATCAATTGTACGTTTTAAAACAGAAAATGCACAAGTTTATTGATTGTGTCATAAGTGGCTGGTTACATAGGCAAAACTTTGGAGAACCATACATTGGATGGATCCATGAGCACGATTATACAATGGAGTGAGCTTTGATCTAATAGAGACTTCTAGGAGTTGCATTTGTGGCTTATGGCTAGTGGTCGTCCTCGTCGTGTGAAAGGATTGTGGTGATGTCTTGACTCTTTTATGTATTCTTGAGTAGGGGGTCCTTCCTTTTCCTTTTAGGTCTGCTTGGTGCTTTCCCCAGGGGCTTGATATTCCCTAACAGCAATTTTGATGCATCAAATAACCAAGTGTCGCGGCCTTTTAGTTAGTTTTGTTAATGCTAATATTGACTTTATAATTCTTCCCTGTAAACATTACTATTCATGGATGAAAAGTCAGATATTATCTCCGAGCAGAGCTTCTTGTAGGTCAAAGGAAGGCAAAACAATGTTAACTAAAAGAACAAATACTTCTTAATGTAAATACTTATTTATGTGCTTCCTTTATAGACATGTATGGATCATAGCTATGCTCATGTAGTATTGATGCACAGAAGTCACAAACCGCTATTTTCTTAAGCTCTATGTAATTTAGAAACACAATATATCAATCCAACAATGATAAGTGGCCTTGGTACTTCCACCAGGGCCGATGAGGAAGGGGTAGCTCCGCCTCTTCGGTTTCTTTGGATCGTCTAGCGGTTTCTTCGGACGTG
The DNA here is from genome assembly GCF_003073215.2 of Triticum urartu. NCBI lineage: Eukaryota > Viridiplantae > Streptophyta > Magnoliopsida > Poales > Poaceae > Triticum > Triticum urartu. Next base: position 26,332,892 of record NC_053024.1, read on the forward strand.
AGATGTGACATCGCAATAATTTGCATCTCATGTACGTGTGTGTTGTGATCGTTGGCACAAGGTGACAGGTTGCTAATCACGTAGATAATTCTCTCTTGCCATGAAAACAGGGCAACACTATAAGAACGGTAGTAAGTATGTTAGTCCTTTCTTTTTTTCTTTGGAAGTACATATGGAGCTTTCCTCGGTGGTCGCGGCTCATCTGGCATGCATGCATGCTTCTGGATGAAAGGAAGAGCCATGCTTGTGCGGTTGTGCCCAATTGCTGCTGGACCTATATACTCCCTTGATTTCAAAATATAAAGTGTATTATTTTAAAAAAAGTTGAACATATCCATGTTTGACCAAGGTTTTAGAAAGGTATCAGTGTGTACAATATCAAATTTGTATCATTAGATCCATCACGAAAACCATTTTCCTATTTTATTCATTCTGTATTGTAGATATTCTGTTCTATATAATCATGGTCAAACATACATATATTTGAATTGCACAAAAATTATTGCACCTTATATTTTGGAATGGGGAAAATATTATTGTTGTTTTATTGTCTTCATTTAGTTCATATTTCCCTTAGATATCTCTATATATATCCTCCGAATAGAATATAGATATTTCTAAATGTCACCGTATATCTCAGTCTCATAGATATAATATAGACATCACCGTATATCCCTGGGATAGATAGCAAGGGTTGCTGCTATCAACACATCTCGCCAATACCACACTGACACCTGCATGAATGAGTCTTGCTTAGAGCATCTATAGTAGATCCCGTAAAAGGAGGGTAAAGCCCCAAAATAATTGTTCTTTTATGGTTTATGTCTGACAAAACGTGCATCCAATAGATGCCGCAAAACATCGGGTTCCCCTGAAAACGAACCCCCACATCCCATATTTTCAGTCTTGAAGGCAAAAAAAAGTTAGCTCCCGCGATACCAGAAAATACCACATCCCCATATTTTCAGTCTTGAAAGCAATTTTTTAACTCCCCTGATACATGTTGGTGGGAGGGAAGTTCACGTCAACCGCCACCGCCGCTAGCTCCAGATTCCGACCGTCCCCGCCGCCGACGACCAGCCGGCTGATGTCCCCCGCCCTTCCTCGCCTCATTCCCGAGGGCCATGGCGCCCCTTGAGTTCTCGGGTGGCAGCGGGCAGCTCCGCCATGGATGCGAGCTCAAGGTCATCGGGGCCCAACAGCCATGGAGGCCCTCGTCGTGCATCCTCGTCTTGTTCGCTGCACGACCGCACGCCGCCGGATGGCCAGCAGACGCTCGTCCCCGCGTCCATGTGCCGCTGGCCTCGTTGTGGGCCATGGTGCCTCTGCTTTGTGCTTGAGCGTGATCGTGCACCGCCGGCTGGCCAAGAGCGTTCGAAACCGAGGCCATGGCGGCGGCCAAGCTCATCATCGCCATGTCAGTGACGGCAACGCTCTCGAGTGTCGTTCACCTAATTGGAGGCGTCACTTCGGGGGGCCTCCTCCGTGCTCTGGGTGAAAACCCTTGGTTCATTTCTGGGCATGTCAGTGGCGACACTATGGCGTAGTTCCCTATCTACAGGCTCCATCTCTTGGGCAAGGCCCTTCCTGTTGATGGTCGGGATGTGGTGTTGGACGACAACATCTTCTCTTTGTATTGATGGTACCATGGCCTAGACGGTGGCGCTCTCAAGGTGTACAAGTTTTGATTGTGGGGTGGTGCTCGGAGTCAACACTGCAGGACCTCGGCGGTAGTTTTCATCTAGGCTTGATGGTGATGAGCGCAACCCTCGCACGGCGACTCGGCCCCCTCTCACTTTAGGGCAAGAGAGCAAAGGGCTCCTTTAGGCGATGGAGCTGGATGGTGTTGTCTTTGTGGAGGTCTAGGTGTTGGTGATGGCATGGCTTTCCATGTCGGCTTGTCCCCTTCTCGAGTTGGCTTCATAATCCGCTCCGGTTGGTTGCTGCGGAAGAGATTTCAGAAGTCCCCAAGTGGTTCTTTTTTTCCAGTCGATGTTGGCTTTTTATTTTTCTAGGTTGTGTCGTTGTGCCTCAACACCATTGTATCATGTTGGTTATTTTTCTTTCTTTGTTTGTGCTTGTGGTAGTGTGGTGTTTTAGCTTACTGTATGGGCTTCATTAATTTAAAGTCGTGCGGTAGCCTTTTCTCCTTAAAAAGTGTAGGAATTTTTTCTACTTTTTTATTCTCAGATCCTATAAATTCTTTGAATTAATGAGGGTAAATTGGCAATGCAGGATAAGCAGAGCGCTCCTATATCTCGTATTCAGCGAGTTTAGCTTCCGTCTCACTGAAGGGGCGGGCGAGATGGGTCGGCCGCCACGTGCAGGCCCACAACCTCTTTTTTCTATATTTTTTATGTTTTCTGTTCTCTCTTTTTTTTTCTTTTTTTATACCTTTTTATACTTTAAGTAATCTATACATATATATATTATAAAAACACTCTACAAAAAATATTTGAAAAATATTGAACAAGTATTTGACAAACATTAATCAAACATTCGGAAAAAATTGAACGTGTATAGAAAAATTGTTGGTCATCTATTAAAAATGATGATTTTTTTCTCATGTATATAAAAATGTTAATCAAGAATTAAAAAAATGTTGAACAAGTATTTAAAATAAGTTAATCAAGCATTTGGGAAATATTAAATGTCTATAGAAAAAGGTTTACCATGTTTAATTTTTTTATCATGTATACAAAAAAGTTAATCAAGCATTTGAAAAATTGTTGAACAAGTATTTGAAAAATGTTAATCAAGCATTTAGAAAATATTAAATGTGTATAAAAATGTTTTCCATGGATTAATAAAATGATGAATTTTTTTATCATGTATATAAAAATGTTATTCGAGCATTTGGAAAAATGTTGAACAAGTGTTTGAAAAATGTTAATCAAGCGTTTGGAAAATGTTAAAGTGTATAGAAAAAATGTTGATCATGTATTCAAAGAATGTTAATCTTTTTATCTGAAAACTTTAGTCAAGCAATCAAAAGAGTGTAAAACATGTATAGGAAAAATAGTGACCGTGTATTCGAAAAATGTTAATCAAGCATTTAAAAAAATATTAAAAATGTGTGTAGTAAAAATGTTGGCCATGTATTAAAAAATGTTAAGTTTGTATTGGAAAAATGTCAAACGTGTATTAGAAGAAAAAACGTTGTTGACATAGGGCCCACGATTTTGCCGGCCCGGCCTCCGCCCATTGACTACAATCTTTCTGCGAAGTGAGCATAGCTTAGATGGTTGTGTTCTTTGTGGTGGCACTAATTCATCAGGGCTCAAGTCCTAATACTCGTATTCTCTGGATTTATTTCAGGCTTTCCGACGATGCCCGTTCAATGGGAGAAGATGTTCTCGTCGACTACGAGGTGTCTGTGGTGACTTCCTCAATCTTAAGATGTAGTCCTGCTCGGTATTTCTTTGAATCAAGCGACCAATGTAGAAAAAAAATCATAAAGATTCTAACGCTTCAAAAATCCTATAGAATTCATTTGCCCCAGGACTAAAGTCTCACGTAATTGCCCGCTCTCACACAAAATTACAAGCGGTTCCCATCCGAACCAGGCGCGAACAATTTGAAACGAGGGGCAAAACCGACAAATCCGACCGTGTAACAACACAGATCTCATCAGGTGGAGCAGGCACACGGCGCTGACGTCCCAGAAAGGCCAAGCGCCGTAGCGCCTCACAGAGCTCCGGCCGTAACCCACGCACTGACAGGCGGGTCACGCGGAACGACCCACCTGTGCGTCGCCGAAAGGGTAAGCTGGGCGTCCGGTGCGAAAATGCCCGAGACGAGACAGGGCAGTGCGTCACGCGTGGGGCTGGCCTCCCGCTGTCCGGTCGCCTCGCTCGGTTGGACGGCACGTGGCTGCCGGTGATAGGTGTGTACGCTGGGCGGTGGGCCTACAGTCAGTGGATAGCTACAGCCCTGGCCTCGTGTGCTGAGGCTGGAGAAGGGCCAAGCTGAAATTGGCATGCCCACACGCGAGTGAGTCCGGAGCAAAATGATTATGCTCCTTGATTTTGCTATCGAAAACACAGCACGTTTATAATGCTTAATAGTGCCCCCTTACTAAAAAAAGTTTACTATAGGTATTAAAAGTAATAATGTGGGCATAGTTGGGATATACAGATCGAATCAACACTGGAGCAACATTTTTGCCGAATCAATGTTTCTGTTGCACATGATGTGAAAATGTCCGCGAGACCCTCTACCTCTAGGCCATATGTAAAATAGAGGATTGAAAGGCATTAAAAAAATGCAAACTTGCATGTTTGGTTCACAGGAACAGAAGAAATGCAGGAATCAATAACAAATATGGTCGAATCAATCTGAATAATAGAATAAGGCCTCGCACCTCCGAGACACAGGCGAGACGCCTAGCCAGCCGCCACCTATCCAAAAAAAACTAGGGTTTCTCTGCCTCCCGCCGACGCCGGCGTCGATCCGTCCCGTCTATCGTGGCCTTAGAGCCATGGGGATGGAGTGGATCCCGGCCCTTGCCGGTGGGAGGGCTCCGTTTTTAGATTCTTTTTTTAGGTTTGTTAGGATTTGTGTCCTACTCAGGAAGGTGAGACGGCGGCGACTCCCTGAAGATGGAATAAATGTCTCCCCGCCTAGTCCCCGTCTCGCTGATGCGTCTAGCATCGTCGGTGGGCGTGTGGAGGTGTGTCTCTGGTGGATTTGCTCGAATCTGTTCATCGTTCGTCTTTGTTTGTTTGTCTTCAGGTTGGATCCTTCTTATCTACACTCTTCATCGGCGGCGGTTGCTGTTCTAGTGTGTTGGTTCTACGGGGTCTTAGCACGACGATTTCCCGACTGTCTACTATAACAAGATTTGCCCGGCTCCGGCGGGAGGGGCGATGACAGCGGCGCGCCTTCGGCTCGCTTCCATGTAATTTTTATTATTTTTAGTATTCATTATACTACCATGATTGAAGATGAATAGATCGAAAGTTTATCTTGAAAAAAAAATTGGCCGAATCAAAGTCAAACCACATTAAAATGTACTAGTATAATTAACATGTTATTGTGCTACTCAGGATATTAGCCTCTTTCTTCATGAGTAGCAATTTGAAAAGGAGATCCAAATGGATAGGAAGATCCATGTGTTTTTCCTCTAAAACCGGGAACAAAGAAAAATTTGTCCTGGCTAACTCGCGCTCACTTGTGAGGCGTTTACTTTCCGACAAGTTTAGTTCCCCCAATTAGGAAAGTGCGCACCCCTCTCCCCCCCCTCCCCCCCCCCCCCCCCCCGTGTTTCATAGATTAGGTGGGGGCTTAGAGCATCTCCAATAGCATGTGTATATTTGGATGTCTATATATTCATATAGACAATGGTCTAAAAAGATTCCCTCATATACACATCCAGTTTTGCATCAGAATGTCTATATACAGAGACCATGACAGGTGGGCCATCGCTAGGGAGAGGAAGAAATCATGACTGCAGCTGAGTTTAGACAACGCCTTCACATTGTCCAGGCATGGACATTGTCGAGGCCAGTTTAGAGGATGTGTATATTTGGACGATCATATAGACAAGCTATTGGACGCCTGTTTTGAGCTCACGTCGTGGAAAACGAGTATAGACATCCATATAAACAAGCTATTGGAGATGCTCTTATTACTGAAATGCAGGGAGGGCCCCCCGTGAAATCCAGACGAGGGATGGGAGAAACAGACAAAGACTTAACTGAAAATTAGAACGGCACACCCTGCATTCGGGGGAAGAGATTATGAGTAGACTAGGTGGACCTACATGCGCACCGCCTTAGCAACCCACATCTTGGATGGCTCGCTCGCCGCAGCGCGCCAGCGCGAAGGCGCCATTTCATATGAAAATTTCCTATTCCTACGATTTCTCCCCACTTATCCTTTGAACCAAAGGAGGCATAAACTTCTATTTCATCAAAGAAGATGTGGAAGTCTAATCGTGGCGGACAAGTGGACTCGAGATGACTTCACTTCACTGCCACTCCACACAGTGAAGGCAAATGGTGTGCACATAGCATTTACCCCTCCATGGACCAGATTGAGCACCACGGTCCAGGCCCCCTCGGCCATTTTATTATTTCAAAACAACACAAATGGATGGATTTCAAACGGTCCAGGCCGAGTGAGGCCGCTAATTAATTAACCCCAACCCCCAAACCAAATTCAAATCCACAAAGCCTCCTCCTTGACTCTCACCTGAAAGCAAAGCAGAGACCTTTCCCTTGGCTCTGCCGTTCGCTTCACTCCCACTGCTGCTTCTCCTCTCCTCCCCTCTCCTCTCGCTCGCCCACGCTCACGGGCGCGCCCACGCAGGCAATCCCCAGCCCGCCCCCCACCGAGGAGGGGATACCCACGCGGGCAGGGCGCGCTCGCGCTAGATCTGGCCGGGGCAATGCGGCGGGCGGCGGGGTGACGCGCGGGGGCGGATCGGGAGCGATGCACCGGGTGGCCATGGCGGAGGGCGGCGGCGCCGGCGGGGGGAGGACGCTGGGGGCCGTCATCCGGGAGAAGGACGAGGAGCTGGCGCTCTTCCTCGAGATGCGCCGCCGCGACAAGGAGCGGGCCGGCGCCGCCGCCGACATGCTGCTCGCCGCCGACGGCGAGGACGCGGACGCGGACGGGCTGCTGCTGCTCGACCCCTCCCCGCCGCCGCCTCCGCCGCAGCCACCAGCCGGTAAGGACGACGAGCCCCGACGCACGCTCCCTGTCCGGACCCGTCCGTCCCCCTATCGGGGATTTTGCTGCCGTTTTCTTTCCCCTTTGGCGAAAACCCTAGCTTATCCATTTTGGTCTGGGTTTATGGGCGCAGAGCCCAGGGCGGCGCCGGCGCCGGCGTACAGGATGGCCGGCGGGTTCAGGCGGGCTCCCGGCGGGGCCGACGACTTCCTCCACTCCGACGCCGGGGACAAGAGCGACTACGACTGGTAGGTGCCCCCATTGCCTGCCTTTCACTGACAAATTTGTGGTTTTTCCGCTACGGGCAACATAATCATTGGTGGGACAAGGTTGCGGCCTAATCTGGACTTCACCGTTGTGAATTCAATTTACATTTAGCCGGATTGAAGCTGCCGATTGGTTGGTGTTGGTACCCCAAAGTCTGAGCCTCCACTCTTTTGGCAATGTAGGTGGGGGTAGGGGTAGGGGGTTTCCGAGCATTGCTAATTGAGGGGTTCTGTTCCAGATGGTCTTACCGGAGGCCCCATCCTTCAATTCGGAGCTGCATTAATACTACCGTGTACTGCAAATTAATTTGTACTTACATTAATGTACTATGCTGTGTATTGCAAGATTTTGGGTTGCAAGGAAAAATGTGCTTTCAGCTGCTGCTACGGTCCACAATACCAAACCTGAATGCCAAACCATAAAGTTTGGCTTTTGCCCCATGCTGTTAGTTTTATTTATGTGCAGTGATCTACGTGTATATAAGATTTTGGCTTGCATAGCAAAATGTGCTTTCAGCTGCCGCTGCTACGCTCCACACTACCAAACCTGAATGCTAAACCATAAAGTCTGGCTTTCTCCTGGATGGATTCGGTGCCGTTAGTTAGAGTTTAGCTGTTATTGTTGGAAAGGTTGGGTCTTCTTAGCTGGTTGTTGGACGAACAGTTGGCTCCCTTGTTTCCCTTAGCTGCTGCTTCTTTCTTTGATTGCTTGCCTTGTTAATGTGTTGTAATCAGGTTGCGCTCTTTTCTTTTAGCTATTGCGCTTTAGGACGTGCAATCCGGATGGGCTGGGTCTTAGGTGATTGCGAGATCTTCTGGAAAGCTCTTTTTGTTTGTGGAGTTGTCAATTTGTTGAGCTTTAGTTGGCCCCAGCTTCTTCTCTTTGCTTTTTTGGTTGGTTAGCTAGTGAGTCCATCATGTCGTGAGCTTTCTGTGATTTCATTATTTTTTTGTATGCAGCTGAAATAGTTTGGTGCCGGACACATAAATTTCAACATTCAATACCTTAGCCCCAGCAAGCTACCTAGCTTAGCGCTAGTTGATTTGAAGTGTACTTGATTGTCATGTTTGGACTTATCTGCTAAGGTTTTTGTCCTTAATGCCTGTCCAATCATTAATTTGCCAGCGGGTGTGTGAGTGTTAGATCTCTAGGCGGCCATTTAACATTTGAAGCATATTCTTTTTGTTTAGAGGGCTATTGGATTGTTTGGTGGTGATTGGTTGTTGGTAGGTGGCAGGTGAACTATGGAACAAGTTCACATGATACTTGTCTTGATTGGTTGCTTGACTTTGTAGGGATGCAATTACTTAGTGATAGTGACATGTTTTAGCATGAGTCGTGAAATGGACTTGAGTGGGCATTTTATAATTCAGCTACTCATTGCCCATCTCTTTCATTCAAAGTGCTCAATATCAGACACTGTGCAAGATAAATGGGTCCTTTTGGTGCATGTTACACATTTGATCCTTTTGTTGCTCGCGGTTTTGAAGTTTTTTAAGTTCATTCTGCTACACCGTACATTTTATTTAGAGAGCACAGCTGGGCTGCAGTTCAGAGTATTTTACTGACCTTCCTGACCAATGAACTTGTTCACTTTCAGGCTTCTCACTCCACCTGGAACTCCACTCTTCCCATCTCATGAAGCTGCGCCAAAAAGGTCTCCGGTGAGCCAAACAGGATCACCAAAGACTCGCCAGAACTCCTTGAAATCAAGGGTGAGCCATTGGAACATGACCATTACTTGGTTTATACAAGATTACCTATTGTGGTGAATACTTCTCGTCAACCCACATAATTCACAAACCTGCTATGCGGTGGATATAAAGTGATATGATCTAGCTGAATCTGTACACCACTTTATAATATCGTACACCACTTTATAGTATACGGATATTATTTTGGATCTGCAAGCAAACAGGCTCTCCATGGATTTATCTCCAAGATAATATTTCCTCGTCTCATAACTTCGTAGTGGATTTTTTTATCTCAGAGATAGCACTTCTGAGTTTTGGTTAGTGGATTTTTTTTTATCTCAGAGATAGCATTTTATTATTTGACTGAACAGTTTTACTTGTCTATATTTTTACGGAGTTGGTAATTAATTGTTTCCATTTTTAAGAAGTCTTCTAGAATCTAGTTTTTGGGGGTAAACTACCCTTTTAAGTATGATGAGTACTCTTCAATAATTTCTTTTTAAAATCAAGGGTGAGCCATTGGAACATGAGCATTACCTGGTTTCTACATGATTACCTATTGTGGTGAACTTCTCAGCAATCCACATAACTCCACAAACTTCCACTCATGCTGGATGCGAAGTATGATCTAATTGAATCTGTACACCACTTTTACGGTAGTATACTTCCTTGTGTCTTCCGAATTATTTTGGATTTTCAAGCAGACAAGCTCTCCATATACTTATTATCTATTGTCTCAAGCTTCATGGATTTATCTCAGAGATATTAGTACCTTTGATCCATCTGTGATGTATTGGACTGAAGATTTTACTTGTCTATGTCGGTACAGTGGTTAAGATGTTCTTTAGAATCTAGTTTTGGGGTTCCATTGAGTTCTGTAAATATAATTTGTACTCATAAGTTTCTTTCTGTGTGCTCTTGCATGGTATTTTAGTTGGCCAATCATCCAGATCCTCCATCAAGAACCACACATCCATTGAGAACAACATCATCAAACAGCTTAAACTCAGCTGCGACAACTCGTCGGCCGACATCATCTGGAGGGCTTACGTCTAATTCTTCAAGACCTTCAACACCAACTGGACGTGCTGCATCGACCGCCACATCCAAAGGTTCAAGACCTTCATCTCCCAATGCTCGGGCAACTCTGCCTGCCAAGACTGCACCTACTGCCCCAAGATCGTCGACGCCCACTTCCAGGTCAACACTCCCTTCAACAAGGTCAGCACTGCCTTCATCAAGGTCAACAACTCCATCAAGGACATCTGGCCCTGCTACTGCTACCAGGACATCTGGCCCTGCTGCTGCTACCAGGACATCTGGCCCTGCTGCTGCTACCAGGACATCTTGCCCTGCTACTGCTACCAGGACATCAGTTCCTTCAGGCAGAGCATCAGCACCTGCTAGCAGATCATCAACGCCTACTTCAAGATCATCAATGCCTGCTACTAGGTCAACTACACCTTTGTCAAGGCCCTCCTTACCAGCACAAAGCAAGCCTGCATCAAGGTCATCAACCCCAACAAGGCGGTCTTCTGCCCCTCCTACCCACGCCCAGCACAGTAACTTGCCCGGACCAGTTCGATCCTCCTCAATCTCTAGACCAGGACCTACAATGCCCAAAAGTTCTGCATTGCCAGCAACAACAACAGCGCCAGCACCTTCAAGGGGCAGCTCACCTACTGTCAAATCAAGACCATGGAAACCATCTGAAATGCCTGGCTTCTCACTTGATGCACCTCCAAATTTGAGGACGTCGCTACCGGAAAGACCAACCTCTGCTACTCGGGGTAGGCCTGGCGCACCTAGTTCTAGATCTTCCTCTGTGGAGCCTGGGCCAGCTGCTCGACCGAAACGCCAGTCTTGCTCTCCTTCAAGAGGGAGGACATCAAATGGCAGTGTGCCTTCAGGGAGTTCCATGCCGGCAGTGAGAAGATCACATCTTAACGGAGGTGACAGCGTGAACCCAGTTCAGATGGGCAATAAGATGGTTGAGAGGGTAGTGAACATGAGAAGACTAGCTCCTCCAAAACATGATGATCAAAGATCCAGTCTCAATAGTTTGTCTGGAAAATCATTAAATTCTCCAGATAGCTCTGGCTTCGGTCGGTCACTGTCAAAGAAGTCACTGGACATGGCACTTCGGCACATGGTAATTAATTTATTTCTCTCAGTTTAGTGAACACCAAAAACTCCTTTTAGTTAAATTAAATCTGAGGTGTAATTTTTGCACGCAGGACATACGGCGCAGCATTCCAAACAATCTACGGCCTCTTATGACGAGCATTCCAGCATCATCTGTGCATAGTGGCCGGTCTGGATCCACAAGGGGCAGACCGATAAGTGTATCAGACTCCCCTCTTGCAACTAGCAGCAACGCCAGCTCGGAGCCGAGCGTCAACAACAACCTGATGTGCTTTGACAGCATCGACATTGACGATGAGCTGTGCAGCGATAGAGCAGGACATTATGCACGATGATTTGCCTCTTTGCTAGTACAAAGTTCTGTCTCTGATGAATTTTCACGACGACAAAATGTTAAGAGCGCCAGTGTTGAAGATCATCTCTGATGAGCTCTATTCTCATATGTAGGTTCTTTGAGTGTCCAATGCTCATTCATTTATGCCATGTGGGCTGCTCCATGTCCAATGTTAATCCATTTATGTTATCATTGAGAAGGATCCGTCTTTTATATGTTCTTTCTTCGACCAGTTCATTATGCTGGTAGCGAAGCATGCCCCACTGGCTGAACTGTGTTGACTTTTGTTGTATCGCAATGTAAATTCGGTAGCTGTTTATTTGAAGTAGTATATGATTTTGGAGTTGCCAGTTATGGTAGCTCATCTTGCTGAATGTAGAATCCCATAATGTCAGGGCTGCTACATTAATACTACTGAAATGTTGCAAAAACCTGTCATGAACTCATCAGCAGAATTGAACAGATGAACAGTTACAGCCGGAGTAATGAACTGAACTATTTTTTGTTCTACTCTGATACAAGGTGAACTTCACTAGCTACCACAAGAAAAAACTCCTGCTTTTTTATTTTGCTACTGCAAGGAGCACTGGAGCATCAAAGGCTCCAAGCTATTCTTATGATCACAAGGAATTGCAAAGATGGCCAAACATCTCACAGATACAGTTGGAGGAAGAGAAGCCGCGGCGAGTTTCGAAACTCTTCTGTCAAAAGTCGAAATCAGTAACTTGCGAAGGGTCGAAGAGGAATGGGTAGGGCAGGCAGACCAGCAGCCCCAGGAACAAAATGGCGACGCCGAGGCCGATGTAGATGTTCTCGGGCTCCGTTATCTCCTCGGAGAGGGGAGCTATCGGACCCCTCTGCAGGAAGAAGATGAGCACCGCCCAGTAGAACGCCACGTCGCTGAAGAGCGACGAGAGCCCGAGCAATGCAATGGTGACGCTGCCGAGCCGGGATGATACCTGTTGCAAAATACAAGTTTGGGTTCATCAGAGGGTGCATTGCAAGTCAAGGGTGAGAAAAGCAAGCACAGAAGTTCTTCATAGCTTCAGGTAGCCTTCCATCCTGTTTATTCTTTGAGCAGCAGCATCTTTACCTTTCTTCCCCACATGGCGAGCGCTATGCGGCCGCCGTCGAGCTCTCCTGCGGGGATGCTGTTAATGGCGTTGATCAGGAGACCAGCCCAAGCCCACAAAACCAGTGGGTTGATTGATAGCTGTGTTCCTTCTTTTAGAACATCTCCAAGAATAAGCTTTGCTATAGTACCAAGAAAAGACAATATCAAATTAAACACTGTTTGCATAGTTCAAAAGGTTTTTATGCAGTTCAGAACTCAGTACATACAGAACGAGGATGATGCGTAGTTTCAGTATCCTTACCAAGACCACCAAGAAGAAATGATTGATGAAATACGGCGGGATCTACGATGATACCAAGACCGTCACTTGGAGGTAACGTGAAGCCCAGCAGAAGAAGACCAAATCCGAGCGAAAACCCCGCAACCGGTCCAGCAGCTGCTACCTTGAGCAGGTCCCCGCGATTGCGTACAATATTGACTATTCTGGTGATGCCACCAAAAGATCCTATCTACAGAAAACACAAAAATGAGATACTCATAGTCAAGTAGATAAGCCTGGAATGGTGCAAAAATGAATGTTACTGCCAAAGCTATGATCTATCTCCCAATATTCCTATATTTCTAGAAGGCCGCTAAGAACACATTTCAGATCAAACATTGCTTTTGCATTACAAATAGGAAATACAAACAGAAGAAAGTTAAACAAAGTTCTTCTAATTTTGTCTCATAATCTGGGATAGCATGTTATATAATTAAAGGAAACAAGTAAGCAAGGAAATCATCCAAGATTTTTTTCCTTTTTATAGAGAATGGCAATTTTTTAAGCTAGGCACAATTTCTAACAATTAAAAATATACACTCCTTAGGTGAAATTGTAGGCTTGCAACTTACCTGCCAGCTAGGAACAAAATATGGTACTGAAAGCTTGACCCCAGCATCCTTAGCAGCGAGGATGTGTCCAATTTCATGAACCCCTACTATGAGTCCCGTTACCAGGGCACCGGGAAGTCCATCTTTCAATAGCTCAAGGTTATCAAATGTTGATCTGGAGAAGAATATCTCGTTAGAAGAAGTAGCAGGCTATTATTGTCTGGCTTATGATATATGAGGAAATACACAGTTCTGTTTTCCGAAGTAAAGGAATCAGTAGAAATTATTGCATGAATCGAGATGCATAACTAAAGTAATTGGCAAAACAAATTTCACGTGCACTTGGAATGCTAAAGTATGAGGAAGACAGAAGTTTTGCATCATATTGCCAAGTGCCTAGATAACATCATTTGGCCCCAGATGAGACTTCAAAGTTGTTTTAACACAAATGTATAAGCACACACTGCCATTCGAAGATGACATCAAGCTAGAGAAACTGTAAATGAATTACTCCCTCCGATCCATATTACTTGTCGCAGCTTTAGTACAACTTTGTAGTACCTTAAAATTCTTATAGTACAAAGAAATCAACAATTATCAGAACAGAAGACAAAGCAAAATGGTGAATAAATGGAAGAGAAACCTCATACAGCAAGTTGTCCTGAAGGACAGGTACGTTCCGAAGCAACAGAGTGAAGATGGTAACTACTCCGAACGCACCAGCAGCAGCCCACTCTGGGACAGCTGAAAATTTAATTTACCGACAGTTGGATCAGCAAGTTTTAAAACTAAACGCAGACATAGTAATGCAAAATTTTGGGTGCCTGACATAAGAAAGATATTTGACCAATTCCTTTAGCGTCGACTATGAGGAAAGAATTATTACATCCAGTGGCAGGCTCCACTGTCTGCTTAGGTACAACTACTGCAACTGGCTTCTCATCCTCTGGATTGATGAGAAGAAAAACCTTAAATTCATCGCCAAATTTGTTCTGTGGATAACCGGGAGCAGCACACAGATCAGAACATTCACATATTTGTACACACATATATCTGTGAAAGGATCTACTTTTTGAGTATCTTGTTACCTCTAGTCGAGTTGTGATCTTTTCAAAACTTTTGGCTGGCACACCACGCAAGTTCCCTTTAAATAGTATTCCACCCTAATGTACAAAAGTGAAGGCAACAATAACAATCTGTCATTTTGAGCATTTGATGCCTTTTTACATGCTGCCATTTGAAATGAGAATATGAATCATATAGTACATGATCAGTTTAACAGAATATTTGGTTGATTGTGGATGCTACTTTAGAAACACAATTAGTAAACAAAAAATTGCAACTTGCTAGTGAGGTTGATATTTCACTGGAATTACTAATAAAATCTGCTGTATGAACATGAAGATAAACCATGGCATCTGAGACGCTCACCTCGTAAGGCTCGTGGCTGGTCACGAAGAACGTGTCAAAACTGAAAACTTGATCCTTTAGAATGTCTACTGTAGCCTTGGGGATACTCACAGCTTCTTCAAGTTGTTGCTGCATATCATTGAGTTTTAGGAGGTAAACAAGAAGGCTCACTACCTCATCGGGTTTCAGATTTCAGAAACATCGAACAGTCAAAAAATTTAAAAAGAATTCTCTATTAATAACCACCCTACCATAGAGATTATGTGGAACAAGCAGCATATCTCTTTGATTTCTGAAGTTTCACTCAACTTCTGAACATGCAAACCAAGAAAACTGAAACGGAAACAGCGGTTACCTTCATTCCAGGCAAAGGAGAGCCACTAGCAACATTAACATCAACCTCCACCAGCTGCTCCTGTTTTTGAACAGAATATCCGACATGTCATGACTACATCCTCAATGTCTTTTATGGCCTATACTAGATCACTACAAGCGTACCTGCGCAGCGCTGTCAGCGGCTGCAGTAGCATCTCCGTCGATGCTCTGAACCGTGTCGCTAGCGCTTACCGGCTCTGCATTAGGGGATTCATCTTTCGTCTGTTTTTTAACAGAATATCAGACATGCTACAATGATGGCGCTCTCAATGCCTTTCTGGAATAAACTAGATCACTACGAGCATACCTGCGCAGCGCTGTCAGCGGCTGCATTGACATACCGGTCGATGTTCTGAAGTGATTTGACAGCGGCGCTTACCGGCTCTGCATTGGGGGATTCATCTTTCGTCTGTTTTTTAACAGAATATCAGACATGCTACTATGATGGCGTTCCCAATGCCTTTCTGGCATGAACTAGATCCCTACGAGCGTACCTGCGCGGCGCTGTCAGCGGCTGCTTTAGCATACCGGTCGATGTTCTGAAGCGATGTGAGAGCGGAGTTTAGCGGCTCTGCATTCGGGGATTCATCTTTCGTCTGGTGAGGCATGGGAAAGCTAGATAATTATAGTTCAGTTACTTGCATGTCCATCCATCTAGCTAGGATTCTAGGTCTAACAGACATAAAAATTCACACACTGCAAGATGCTCTGGCATCTGGTAAGTAAGGCACAGTGCATTTCAGAGTTGAGACTGAATTTGAGAAACCGTAAAAGCAAGGATGATTACATTATCTGTCTCTGCAGCTGCATCTGCTTGGACAACACTGTCGGCTGGAGGCGATGGAGCATCATCCACAGCCTCGTCGCCATTGCTGGCGGCTGGCCCAGGCTCGTCGGCCGCACGGCATGCCACCCTCCGGCTCCTCGACCTTGGATTAGCGCCATGAAATCGTGCAACGGATGTGATGAGAAATCCAGGAAACGGCATGGAGCTTCACGTCCCTGACAGTCAGAAACCAAGAAACGCCGCTCACCTGCTGCGAGGGCCGGCCGGAAGCGAGAGGGACGAGGAGCTGAGCGTGAGCGCGAGGCGAGCGCCTCTGCTCCTGGTCGGCGCGGAGGTGGACGCGAGGAGCGGGCGGTGGCAGCAGCACCCGTACGGCGACGCGGCCCGCGACGTCGGCGGGCGAGGAGAAGAAGAGCTCATGGCCGTGGAGTCGTGAGCGGGGAGGGGGAGGACGCGCGCGCCTTATCTCTTTCTCTCCTCTTGGAAACGGATGGAGAAGAAAAGTTAGGAGATCTTTTCTGCGGCTGCGATCTGGCATCAGCACGAATCTCAAAGCTACAATCTTCCAGTGATTTTGTACATGCATTTGCATTGCACGTATCACCCGATGATGCATTCAAAAAGGATCTAAGTTCAGTTTTCCATAACAAAATATCTCTCATGATAATTAGAGATCAAATACTAATACGCACGATTGGTTTTAAAAAACCAAATAATTATGCGATTGCCTAGAATCAGACAGACCGCCAACAATTTTGCTGGAAAATAACGTACCTCTCGTTCTTATCCACAAGGGGGTGCTGAGAAGGCGGAAGAAGCCTTCTGTAAGCACACAGTCTCAATGTGGCTTAGTAGCTAAATATGTTAGGGTGAGCAACCACTAGAAAACGGAGTTTTAAAACTGGTTCGTAAGGGCTTTTAGTACCGGTTCGGCACGAACCAGCGCTAAAGTGCCACCACGTGGCGTGAGCTCGCGCCCTCATAATAAAGGATTTTTTTTTGAAAATTTTGAAAAAAAAAATTGATTTTTTTATTTTTAATTTTTCTGAACTATTTGATGATTTAGTCTCTAATCACCTCTCTTAACTGCTCAAGTGTGGAACACTCATTTCAAATCGCCTAACTTCTCGGCCGGTCACCCATCCTCTCACTCCCCCAGCCTGAGCACGCTTAACTTCGGAGTTCTATTCCCCTACATTCCAAGTCTGCACTTGTTGTTTTCCTGACAAATGTAAGCTGTCAATCCTATTAACCCTTAGCAGTTTAGCTTGAGCATTAGGTCACACGTTTCACCGTTTGAGTTTGAAACTATTATTCTAAAAAACAGTAATTATTTAGTAACACTAATATTTCTTGAATAAGTTTGACCACAGTTTTACCATAGTTTGACCAAAATTCAAAAAATTGAAATAATTATTTAGTAACACTAAATTCTTGAATAATTATGTAGTAACATTAATACTTCTTGAATAAGTAGTTTGACCAGATTTAACCAAATTTTTTTAAAAAAAACTGAAATTTGACCATATCTTTTTCCTTTTGGAATCTGAGGATTCTAAAAAATTGCAAACAGGCCGTAGGCGGTCTCCATCAGATGCGGATTTTCGTGCTGAATTTTTTGATATATTATACATTTTTTTCCGACATCGTATACAAAAGTTATAGCCGTTTTACATTTTCCCTACGCTTTTTGCAAAACATGTTCAAATTTAAGTTTTCAAATTTTCCCAACTAGTAGATGTAGTAATATAACTACCTCTTGAAGGATTTTATTTTTTGAAATTTTTATCATTTTTTTTATTTTTTCTAAACTAAAATGGCGATACACAGGGGGGGTAGAGTTCGAAAATTGCCCTATAGTCCCGGTTTGTGTCTCCAACTAGGACTATAGGTCAGACCCCTTTAGTCCCGGTTCGTGGCACAAACCGGTAGCCCTTTAGTACCGGTTTGTGCCACGAACCGGTACTAAAGGTGATCGTGGGGCCCCGGCCTGACGCCAGCCTGCCACCACCCCTTTAGTACCGGTTCATGGCACGAACCGGTACTAAATGTTCAACACGAACCGACATTAATGCATAGTCGTTCGAACCGGGACTAATGTGTCTCACCTTAGGTCATTTTTCTACTGGTGAACCAAACAAACCACCATAAGATTGTTGTGTATAAAACTGTTCTTAAAACAGACCTCACTTGTGAGGACCAGGGGTCTGATGGCAAATGGGGAGGGAGGAGTTGAATGTGAGCATGAAGTGACACGCACATCCTTAATATCACGATAACCGGCGTGAGATGAAGAGCGATGTCCGTGACAATTGTATGACAAGGATGTGTCCCCCAACATCGGTAGAGGAAGAAGTCATGGTGGCGTAATGGCAAAGGCACACACCTTATTTCTCATTTTTAAAGGTCTCCTCAAGGCATCAAAGGGCGGACAAACGTCTCAGGCACAGATTACAGGACCAGAGCTCACCATGCTTTTTGTGTGATCAAGAGGAGGATACGGTGGATCACACTACTACAATGTGCGTTCGCAAGGCAACTTTGGTTCCAGTGTTTCTTAAGGGTTGGGATCAATCTGGCTCTGCTGCCTCCGGTGCAAGAGAGGGTTGTGGAGTGGTGGGCTTCGGCGCGGAAGCAAGTTCCTAAGGCACAACGAAAGGCTTTTTACTCCCTCACCGTGCTCATTTGTTGGTGCCTCTAAAAGCAGTGAAACGAAATGGAAGTACCATAGATTTCATTTTTCCGGAGCTCCACCTTTGGCTAAGGCGGGAGCAAGTGAATTCCAACAATTAGGTGAGTTGCTTATGCGTGTTTGGAGTGATGGAGGTGTGGGGTACCGTGTTGTCGTGCCTAACACACTTGTAGTCTCTTGTACATAACTTCTGTCGTCTATAAAATTAAGATGGGGTTCTTTCAAAAAAAGGTATCCCATGTCTCCTCCCCACGCTAACTTAACTGGAATTGTAAACCTCTTCTTCTTCCCCGCTAACCTACATGGGAAACAAATGAAGTTGCAAATGATAATGCGAGGAACTCGTTTAGCGATAGATCTTCTAGTTATTGGGACTCTACGTTTCCTGATCTTATTTCTCATGCCATTGTAAATGACCTTGCGATTATTTGAGAAATAAAGTTTTGATGTTTCAAAAAAAACTATATGAAATTTGATCTTTGTACCAAAAAATGGAAACTTGTTAAAAAATATACTTTCTTCGATCCATATTACTTGTTTAGATTTGTTTAAGATGTCGAAAAGAATACATTGCAAATGCTAGATGTTTAACCATCTTGATCATCGGTTTTTGATCCATGCCCCCAAAATGCTAAGTTAGGCATCTCAATGTTGCCCCTCAAATCCCCTCGCGTCTAGACCAGCTTGTCCGGACGCATCTAGACATCCCCATATGAGAAGTGCCGATGAGAGCATCTCTAGCCGTTGGCCCCCCAGGAGGCGCCTAAAATCGCCCCTTGGGGGTGAGCCGGCGCAAAAACTCGGCCTGGGCCGAGTTGGTCCCCAGCCGCCGGTCTCAGGGCCGTCCTTAGGCGTGTTCAAAAAAATTTAAATATATAGCAAAGTTCAAAGTTCGACGAAGTTCGGCATATATTACATTTAAAAAGCGGGTTTTATTACATATATAATTAAAAAAAGAACTGGCTAAAAGCGGAGTAGTCGCCGTCGTCGCCGCCGCCGTCGTCGTTGTCCGGCTTCTCCTCCTTGACGCGGCCGTCCTTGGTGGACCCCTGACCGGCGTCGCCTATGCGGGCTGGTGGCGGCGGCGCGGCGGCGTCGTCGCTGTCCTCGATGACGACGATTCCTCCCTCGTCGCGACCCCGGCGGCGCTGCGCGAATTGCCGCAGGGCGGCGCACTGGCGCTCCCTCGCCATCTTCAGGGAGTCCGCACATGCCCATTCTAGGGCCGCGTCGTCGTCGAGCTCGACGTCGGCGCCGTGCTCCGTCTTCACCGCGAGGAGGCCCGGCTCTGTCTTCACCGGCGCCAGGCCCGGCTCCGTCTTGGACTTGACGAAGCGTGGAGGAGCCGATGAGGGGGCACGCCAGCCGTCCTCATTGATGACGATGCCGGCATTGCGAGTGCGCCGCCGAGCGGCGTCTCCGCCGCTCACTCGGCCCTGACGCCGAGCAGCGCCGGACGAGTGTGAGGAAGAGCGGGAGGAGGAGGAAGAAGAGGAGGCGCCGAACCTCCTGGGCAACCATTGCCCGTCGCGTCGGCGGTGAGCCGTGGCCGTGGCGGCCGCCCTCGCCGGGGGGTATGCCAACGACGGGTCGTTGCCGCCCTCGAGGTACGTCAGAACGCTCTCGAGGGTGCGGCCGGGGACACCCCACCATAGGTGGCGCCCCTCGCTGTTCTTCAGTCCGCCCACCACCGGCGCGCCGTTGGTGGACGCCATCCTCTGCTGCTGCTGGCGCTGGAAGTACGTCGTCCATGCCGCTATGTTGTCGGCGGCGTACTCGGGGAGGGCGAGCTGGGCGTCGGTGAGGGAGGCGCGCACGACGTCGACCTCATCGGCGAAGTAGCCCGGTTTCGCCACGGCGTCGGGCAACAGGGAAATGGGCACTCCCCCGTTGCTGAGTCTCCACCCCGTTGGCCCAGCGCGCATGTCCGGCGGCGCCGGGATGTTCGCCTGGAACAAGAGTCAAGACTCCTGTTCGCGGAGCGATCGGCGGCCGAAGCCGTTGGCCGCGGCCTCATCGCTGGGGAATCGCTCGGCCATCGGGAGAGGGAGGAAGGGAGAGGGAGGGCTCGGCGGCGGCGCTCGGGAGAGGCAGAGGGCGGGTTAGGGCTGGTGTGGCTGGTGTAGCCAGAGGCGAGGGAGGCCACCGGCTTATATAGCGGCGCCGCCCCTTGTGTACGCGTACGAGGGAGGGGAGGCGTCGGCGCGCCGCCCCGTGAACGCGCCGCCCGTGAGGAATCACTGGTAAGGCTGACCGGCGGCAGCCTTGCCATTGATTCCTCGCGGGAAGCCGAAGCGTTCAGGGAAGAAGACGCACGGTGTCGCTGACGCGGCGGGCCCGCGGCTCTTTCGCGCCAAAACCGCTCGCCCCGGCGCCCCGAGCGCCCCTCAGCGCGCCGGGTTCGGCCTGGGTCTGCCGGCGCTAAATTTGATCCAGGGCAGCGAAAATCGGGCTCCTGGGGTCGCGACTGGGCCGATTTTTCAGCGTCGGCGAAAAAAAAACGTTTGAGGAGGCCTTTCTAGAGGCGTGGCTGAAGATGCTCTGAGTCCGGACGTTGGGCCGGCTATGAGGGTCGACTTGAGTGGTTTTCGGGCAGCCAGTCGTGACGTCTGGCGGATACAGGGTCCAGATGCTCTCACATCGTTCAAACCAAACAGGACAGAAAAAAACAGGCTCAACCCATCCCGTTTGCGACCTATAGCTCCCGTCCGTGCGCCGTCTCCTCTCCTGTTCCCCTCCTCCGCCGCCGCGCTGCTGCTCAAGACCTGCAAGATCGGCGCCGCCTCCGTGAACGCCGCCCCGCCGAACAAGAAAAAGGGGAAGAAGAGACGCAACCCCGTCGCCGGGCCAGCGGCATGAGGAGCTTCCCGGTGACCGGCGGCCGCAGCGTCTCCCTCGCCCTCTTCTCCGACGTCTCCAACAGCCGGTGCGTCTCCTCCCCCCTCGTCCTCCTTCGCCACTGCTTCCGTGACCTCGTGAGCTGTACTGCTGGACAGAGTTCCTGCTTGTATCACGATTACTGATGATGCTCGATGAACACGCAGGGAGCTCCTCGATCTGATGCAGTCGGGGAAGCTGGAGCCGGAGGCCGCTTTCATCAACGCATCGCTGGTACTGTGCCGCACTTTCCTGTATATGCTAAATCACACCAATTGCTGCGATTGAGGATGCCAATTGGTTAAGTCGATGCGATGTCAGGTGCCGGACGTGTTCCCGGTCCTCGCCGCGGCGCACAAGGCGCTGCTCTCCAAGTCGAGGGAGTCGCTGACCACGAGGACCCTGCACTCGGAGCTCGTCTACAACTGCTCTGGCTCGAAGCATGTGGGTTACTCTAGCTGTTAATTCTTTCTTCTCTTTTCAGAGAATTGTTATTACTCTGGATGTACTCCCTCCGGTCCTTTTTGGTTTGCATATAAAATTTGTCTGAAGTCAAGCCTCGTAAAATTTGACCAACTTTATAGAAAAAAAATACCAACATTCACAATGTGAAATCGATACCAATAGATGCGTCATGACATAAAGTTTCAGACTATATAACTTTAGCATGGTAGATGCTGATATTTTTTCTTACAAATATGGTCAAACTTTGTGAAGTTTGACTTCAGACAATTCTTATATGCAGAGTAAAAAGGACCGTAGGGAGTACTTGATCTCACCTCACATGATGATGGCATTGTTCCAGCGCGGTGTGGTGACAGTTTTCTTGGTTTTGTGTTTCTTAGATAACAGAGTCCCTGAAGCGGTGCGGTATCGCCGATGACACGCAGTATATCCTCGCGGCGCGGTTTGATGCTTCAGATGAAGAGGTATAATGCTCAGGATGCACCCCTTGTTCCGTCATGGTTTTGAACCTGTTGGTTTCTTGCTAATAACCCTGCTTGAATTGACTGTGAATCTCGCTGAACCTGTCAGTTTCTTGCTAATTGCCTGAGCTTGAGTACCACAAATCTGAAGTTTTGAATTTTCTTGCTCTGATGGTTGTAGTGTAAAAACTAAAATCAAAACCCAGCTGAAACTTTCTTGCTTTGGACATCTAGTGTTACTACTCTAATTATGGGCCTTGAATCAAGGGCTTCTTGTAATGACCCAAGATTTCAGAACTCTAAGCGTTTTATGTGTGTCACACTCTGGTTCCTATTACCAATTATTGGGATATCTGGAAAATCATTATACGAAAGCAAAAGTAGACTTGATATCATTGATTCCATATCTGGCTAAAAAATACAGGGCCATCGATGAGGTACTACAAAATATGAAGTTCAAAAGGAACAGTTTGAAATGCAAGTGTCTTCTCATAGATGTTTGATATCATAATATACCAAAATCACCTATCCTAGTAATGCGCATAGCAGTGTAGAAGAACTGCACAACATGCCTGCAAACATTTTTTGAAGAACTGATGGGGCTCATCTCCCTCTCCTGCTCAATGCAGACCACTCTGAATCTGTCAGAAGCACTATGAGATGCATTGAACAAGTAGTGTTACTGTATGCGGTGCTCTCAGTTTCATGCCATCTATATTCCTTATGCATTTGTGTGAGCCATTATCATTCCAAATGGAGGAGTTCGAGCAAGCATTGAGTGTGAAATGGTTACATCACAGATGAAAGCACTGGAAAAGCTCATCAGCGGAACCGAGATTGATCTGTCAGAATTGGAGACAAGAGCAGACCAACCAAAGATTCTGAAGGTTTTTCAGCTGAACTTGACACTAGCTATATGATTCTGAGTATCATAATTATTTTATTTTTCCTTTGTTTGACTGGATTTTCCTTGTTCCCTACTGGCAGCAATACAAAATAACTCCACAGGAACTGTCAATATCTACACTGCCAGAGGCAATCGTGTGCAGGATTGCTGCCCGAGACGCCCTCTGAGGTCTTAAAACGATGGCCAGGACGTTCTCCAGCTGTGCGTGTCGAATTCTTTGGACGAACACCGCATCTGTTGCACCTCCTGCCCATGGTCAAGCTTGTGGCGGCAGGGTGTTTCAAGCCTGAACTTAGGAATTGCATTATGGTAACATTTAGTCCTGGATGCTGTAACAACAACTGGATATATGTATGGTCACAGGCTCACAGCTTGAGTGTTTCTAGGATCACTTCATTAAGAGTTAATGCAAGCAACCTTCCGTGATATTGCGATGTTGACTCGGATCTGTTGTTTTTCGGTGACATTGCGGAACATGAGTAAAATCAGCGAAATACGTGTGGCCTGGGTCCGTTGGTTTTATTTATGGCTTTATCATGAACATAAAGATGTGGTACTACTGGGATGTTGTTGCCTCGTTCACGTGTGTGTGTGTTCTGTCCAATGATGATGTTCCTGCAAGTTTGCCAGCATATCCTCAACTGTTTCCTGCAAAATTTGCATGGATATCCTGCATCCTGAAGATCTGGTCACTGGCTTGGCTATGTCAGTATCACTTGGCTGTTGCTAATTCTTCAGCTAGGCAACAAGATCTGATCTCTGCAGCTGAATTCTTCCCACTAGCAGCTCACCACACTTTCAGGCTTCTTTGTAGGCCATGGTAGCAGTTATTTTCAGTTGGTTTATAGGAGTATTTTATTTTAGTGGATGCTCCATGCTAATCAAAAAACCTCCCTGGAATATACCCAGCACAACAATCATTGACCACATGAATTGGCAAAAATGACTCAGATCTGAGCTCTCAGCCAAACCAATCGAAGAAAATAAAAATGCTTCATTGTACTAGCCTTGCAAGAGGGCTCACCTGGCCAGCTAATAAATCCAGTTTTACATACAAGAATTGGAGTAGTCCTGGTGAACAGGAAGTTTTAGCTCTAGTAGTAGCACGAATGTGGATTATTCAGTTATTTTTAAAAATCTGGGGCGACGTCAAAAGAGCTAAACTATAATTCATTGTTCTTGAACCCTTTTTTTTCTGTTCTTATGCAAGCACCATTATTTTCTTGGGTCACTCTCTCTTCGCTCTTATCGACGTCGCTTTGTCACTTATCACTGCACTGAAAGCACACTAGCATAGACCTTTTCCTATGCAAAATAAAAAAACACCGCTTGTATTTAGCTTGGCAGGCAGTGTTAAACACTCCTTTCGTCTGGAAATGCTTGTCGGTGAAACGGATAAAAATAGATGTATCTAGAACTAAAATACGTCTAGACACATCCGTTTCACCGATAAGTATTTCCGGACGGAGGGAGTAGAACCCAGCTGCACACTTTCACATCACCGGAGATCGGATTATGCGTGAAAGATTTGGGTTTTAGCTTCCCAGGATCCCCATCCAATCATAATATATCGCAGCGCGGAAGAAGAACAATATTAGAGAAAGAGAGAGGGGAGATGTTGGAGGCGATTAAAAGCATATGCTTCCCAAAGTTCCCTCCGATATCCCCTTCTTCCCCGACGGAATATCCCCCTCGAATTCTCCCACTCCTCTTCTCTCTCTCTTATATACTCAGCACGCCGTCTTTCTTGCTCCCACACGCAGCAACCATTCCAACACACACGCAAGAAGAACTGCAGCTTGTGCGAACCAGGGCGTGCTTGGTGTGCTGTGAGGGTGGCGGCGGCAATGGCGATCGGCGCGGACGGCCTGGAGGAGGCGCCGCCGCTGCTCCTCGACGCCGACGAGGCCGCCTACCCGCGCCCGCGCCGCGTCGCGCTCTTCGTCGAGCCGTCGCCGTTCGCGTAAGAACTCACCTGCCCGCCCTTTCAAGCTTCCTTTGTGAGGGTTCTTTGTTGGTAATAAAGCTCCGGCCTGGTCTTTGTTGGGCCTTGGGATATTATGTGAATAAGAAAGAAATTTGGTTGAGTTCCCTGTGAATCGATTCAGTTGGTTGAGCACTTGAGTTGCTACGCTTTGTGAATTGCATTTTTTGAAACGGAAACTGTGAATTGCATGCATGGATACTGACGGAGAATTCATTTTCTTTGTAAATGGCCACTTATTGTTTTGGCACAACTGCTGATGATGATTAAGCTGAGTCTCCATGTATGCTCGCACGTTTTAGACTAATTTTGGGTGGGCCTTCCGTGCATGTTTGCAGCTACATCTCCGGGTACAAGAACCGGTTCCAGAACTTCATCAAGCACCTGCGCGAAATGGGCGACGAGGTACGCATTTTTGACTGGCATTGGCTCTAGAACAATCACAGGACAGTGGATGATTAGTACTATGTCTTAATTAAGGACGTTTCTGATGTGTGTTCTGCACTCTGCAGGTCATTGTTGTGACTAACCATGAGGGGGTTCCCCAGGAGTTCCACGGCGCCAAGGTTATTGGTTCATGGAGGTAAATTCTCAGGATTTGTCTTAGCACTTTAAATGCTTGTAGAACCATGAATTGCTCTCAAGGAATACTACATGTTTCCAAGTTTTAGGCATTAGGATATTCTACTATTTGTAATTCAAGCTTATAATCGAATCAAGTACCACTTGGGAAAAGAAAACACTGCAATCATATTACTTTCTGAATAAGTGCTCCATCTGTATGAACTTGATGAATGATATGATGATCAATCCATGGTAGAATGGCAGTGTTGTGATCATATTGATTGAACCACATGATCTGCTGTGCCTTTGGGTGTTCTCACAACCGTTTCCACATCCTTTCCAGCTTTCCATGCCCACTGTATGGAAAGGTTCCTCTGTCACTGGCACTCAGCCCTAGGATCATCTCAGAGGTTGCAAAGTTCAAGCCTGACATCATTCATGCATCCTCACCTGGAATTATGGTAACTTTATTTCTACATTCATTTCACTGATCATTTATCCTCTGGTGGTTGGTTAGTCACTAAGTAACACTCTGCTCCATTTTCAGGTTTTTGGGGCCCTTGCTATTGCTAAGCTGCTCAGCGTCCCCCTAGTGATGTCCTACCACACCCATGTCCCAGTGTAAGTTATTTTCTCTTAACAATGCTCGTATGGCCGTTAATTACTAATACTGCAAGGTCATTTATTTTACTTTCCAATGGGAATATAAAAAGTAAGTAGGGCACATTAAAAAATAATTCAGAATGCCCTGCGATAATGACTCATGTAATTGGATAATTTATAATACCCAGAGTAAAATAAATGCAAGGTCATTTATTTTCCTTTCCAATGGGAATATAAAAAGTAAGTAGAGCACATTCAAAAATACCCAGAGCACATTCAAAAATAATTCAGAATGCCCTGCGATAATGACTCATGTAATTGGATAATTTATAATACCCAGAGTAAATTAGGAATGCGGTCGGTTTAGTTATTGTGTGGAAACATAAATAACTGGGTTGTGCCTACAGCAATATCAAGCAAGTCACGTGTTAAGATTTATGGAATAGTAACATAGAAGTGCATTAAGCAATTCAGATTGCAGCTCTTAAGAAGAGACTTAGGCAAGAAGCACCGAGATAGAAAGCCTTTTTGTCTTCTACTTTAAATTGCTAGTGAACAACTTCAGCAAAGCTGTTTTGATCTGATTGTTTGATCAGTTTGCCATAGCCGCCGAATGATATCTACATTTTCTCTGCAGATACATTCCAAGATATACATTTAGCTGGCTTGTGGAACCGATGTGGCAAATCATCAGTAAGCCATCCACTCCCACCTAATCTGCAATCACTGCAAACACTCAAACTTTTATGTGACCAAACCACTGATCTACCCCTGCTGTTATCCACAGGGTTCCTTCATAGAGCTGCTGATCTAACTTTGGTGCCATCTGCTGCTATCAGCAAGGATTTTGAAACTGCCCATGTCATTTCTGGTTGGTTGGTTAATAGTTTTATCTCTTACATTGTAGTTGCATATTACATGTCCTAATGTTCTTAACTTTTCTGATGTTAATGATTTGGTTTACATCCTTGTTCAGCTAACAGGATACGCCTTTGGAACAAAGGCGTCGATTCTGCCAGCTTCCATCCCAGGTTCCGCAGCCATGAGATGCGAGTCAGGCTAAGGTGAAATTCCACTTCATTTCTTCTGAAATGTTATGTACAAGATAGATTAAGTTGTTGACACTTGTGTTGTCTGATGCATTGTTTTCAGTGATGGTGAGCCCGAAAAACCGTTGATAATTCACGTCGGACGCTTTGGGCGCGAGAAGAATCTGGATTTCCTGAAAATGTGAGCAACATTCATACATTGCAATTCATGATTCATTATTATGTTTACTTTTCTTTTAACAAGCGTGAAGCTTCTACCCAAAATGAGATGAGTATCATTTCCCTCTGTTGTGCCTTGCACTATGAGCAGCTTCTCACTGATCTTGCTTCGTGGTTGAGCAGGGTAATGGATCGGTTGCCTGGAGTAAGAATTGCATTCATCGGAGATGGACCATATAGGACAGAGCTAGAGAAGATGTTTGAGGGGATGCCGGCGGTGTTCACCGGGATGATGCAAGGGGAGGAGCTCTCGCAGGCATACGCGAGCGGCGACGTCTTCGTGATGCCCTCGGAGTCGGAGACGCTCGGCCAAGTAGTCCTGGAGTCCATGTCGTCCGGGGTGCCCGTGGTGGCGGTCCGCGCCGGCGGGATCCCCGACATAATCCCGGAGGACGTGGAGGGGAGGACCAGCTTCCTCTTCGCCCCGGGGGACCTCGACGACTGCGTCGGCAAGATCAGGCTGCTGCTGACGGACGACGAGTTCAGGGGCGAAATGGGGAGGACCGCCAGGGCGGAGATGGAGAAGTGTGACTGGAGGGCCGCCTCCAAGACGATCCGCAACGAGTTCTACAGCTCGGCAATCGACTACTGGCGGAAGAAGCAGGCGGAGATGGTCCAGCCGCTGCAATGGCTGGCACAAATGTTCATGCCGGCGTCGAACCGGGTCATCGGCGGCGGCATCAAGCAGTAGTGGTGCATCTTAGCCATGATCTAAGCAGGTGGGGGGCTGGAAGATGGATGGACAACTCCATGCACTCCTTGTAAATTCTTGGTCTACAATAGTTCAGTGTCTATAGGTGAGAAGATAGTTTCTACTCTTTTCTTTGTGGAATTGGGATACTGTGATTGGTTGTAATGTAATAGTGGAAATGTGACGAACTTTCTGGTGGTGCGCATGATCCATCAGTGCATCTTGTGAAAGCAAACACAATCCATATCAGCCATGAAATGCCCACATATGTACTCCCTGCATTCATGCATATAGACTGCATGTAGTCCGTATTGAAATATCCAAAACATCTTATAAGTATTTGTTAACAGAGGGAGCAAGTTGTAAGCTTTGTTGCATGGGGAAAGGAGCGGAAAATGAGAAAACAGCAGCATACATGTGAGTACAAGCAGAAATACTTGTGAACTGGCACTGTCGTCGCTATGGAAGCCTTTTTACAACTCATGATGTTTGCGGCATCATAAGATTTCTGCATACCACCTGTAGAAACCCATATGGTTAACATAACGCAAGCTAGTTGCAAATTTGTTGCTTTCGTCTCCATCTCAGATGCCTTCGGTCCAGTCATATAACCAGGTAAATAATACTCCCAAATGCGCTTTAGGAGCACCGTGTACGGAGGAGAATGTCGAAACTCCCATAACATGGGAATAAGACTTGGCAAAGTGGAAGGGTTCAGAGACACCCGTCCGGAAAGAAGAAACACAGAGGAATACGAAGACAAGGGGCCACAAACAAGAGCAGCAGAAAATTTCTGAAACCACCAAAGTAACACAAAGGTTCAACAAGAGGCAATAACCAGTGCAGCCCGATAATCAGGCGAGCAAGCAAGGCAGCTACAAGCTTCCCTATCACAACACAAATTGGAGCCTCCAATTACCAGCAACCACGATGACATTACAATCTACACTGAACAAGCGAGAAAGACAAGTTTCTGAACACATAGACAGTGTTTACTGTCCATCTCCAGATTCACCCTTGGGAGCATCCTTCATTTCTTCAGCGGCGTCCTCCTGCAGCCAAGCAAAGCGGAATGTACATATTTAGGATTGATTCGGTGAGAAGATAGGAAGCAAGTGAGGGTATGCTCGGGAGGAATGAAGTACCGAGATGTCAGAAGTCCACAGCGTCAGGTTATCACGCAGAAGCTGCATGATCAAAGTGCTGTCCTTGTAAGACTCCTCGCTCAGAGAGTCCAGTTCCGAGATGGCCTCATCAAAAGCCTGACATGAGCAATGCAGAGTAAGGCTACAGTATATACTCTGCTATCTTAGAAAACATAAATAATTCTGCTTAATAGCTTTGAAAAGCCTACTACAACCATAATTTTTGTTGATCATCCTATGACCAGGGACATTATGTGGAACAGTCATTATTTCTTTATCGATCTTTCAGGTCCAACAACAACCCTTCTTTGCCTAACCAACTGTAGCTCATAACACTGATTCCTTGTTAACAGTTGTTACTCAAATAAAAAAGGGCAGCCCGGTGCACGTACTTGTTATTCAATTATTAGTCGCGATTATCAAGCCCGAATATTAGATAAAACTGTATTGACTTTGAATCATCTCAGATCCACATGGTTCTATTCAGTTCAGATGTACTGATAAATCATAATAGACCAGCATAACTGGTTATTGTAGAAAACAAACCTGCTTGGCCAGGTCGCAAGCACGGTCAGGGGAGTTGAGGATCTCATAGTAGAACACTGAGAAGTTGAGTGCCAGCCCAAGCCTAATAGGATGAGTCGGGGGCAGCTCTGCAAGTGCAATCTCCTGAAAGATTCAACATGAACTCAACTGAGCAAGAAATTCACCACCAAATAATTAAACAGGACAAATCACGCATGAAACAGATTTCTTGCCAACGAATCAATGTTAGGACCGTGAAATCCAGGTCAAGCAAACTACCTGAGCAGCTTTGTATGCGACCATGGTGTTCTCAGCAGCATCCTTCCTCTCAGTTCCACTCTTGAACTCCGCAAGGTACCTATTACAAAAATATTCAACCAAATCAATCTAATGTGCAATGAAGCAAACATGCAGGAACTATATGCTGGACATTACTGTAATACCTGTAGTAATCACCCTTCATCTTCAGGTAGAAGACCTTGGACTCTGGAGCAGTAGATGAGGGGACAAGGTGGGAATCAAGAAGCTTGAGGATACCATCACAGATCTTGGTGAGCTCAACCTCAATCTTTCCACGGTAGTCCTTGATGAGTGTGACACGGTCCTCATTGCCACGGCTCTCTTCCTTCTGCTCAATGGAGGAAATGATGCGCCACGAGGCACGGCGGGCACCAATAACATTCTTGTAAGCAACTGATAGAAGGTTGCGCTCCTCGACTGTGAGCTCCTCGGAGTCAACTGTCTTGGCCACCTTCTCCATGAACTCAACCATCTCCTCGTACCTCTCAGCCTGCTCTGCAAGCTTGGCCATGTACACATTCTCCTCGCGGGAAAGCTCAGCAGGCTGCGCCATCTTCAGTGTCTGTGGCTTCTAACAGTCACCAAAGGTCAATCTGGAGTATCGAGAAATTTCAGTTAGCTAAATGTCAGATACCATTTCGTTATTACAACAACCACATGCAAGCTTAAATCTAGCCATTGTTACTGAAGTAAACTAGCTTGACCCTTCAATCACATAATTTCACATTGCTCAAATCTTTAAAGCGAGAATTTTACACAATAATTCAAACCAACTTAAGCAACATACTATATACTGTGAGATCGACATCAAGCAACCACAATCCAGAGCACACAGATTTGGGGCCATTTCTCCCCAAAGCGATTCCATGTGCTATATGGTATGGCACCCCATCTGTCCCGTGACGCTTCAACTAAACTACCAACCAATCTGTACCCATACACCTATCCACATTTCCAGGTGACCTTATGACATATCAGTACTCATACACCTATCCATATTAGAACAGCATAATCAACCACCTTGCAGTTCCACTGTCTCTGTCATAACTCCTTGTGCTCTCTCTTGTCCAGACTAGCTGTTAGGCAAAGCCAGTTGGATCACCCGCACCGCCCACCTCCACCCTTATCGCTGCCATCACCCTCATCTTTCTTCTTAGGAGGGGGGTGATTAGGCATGCTCTGAAAGAACCCGATCGAGAACAGCGACAGCGACAGCTGGACCTGGTCCCGGCCCAGCCTGGCAGGAGGCTGCTGCCGCCTTCCCCTTTCCTGAGCAGGCGCAGCAGGAACACCGGCACGGCGCCGCTGGATGGGCCGGATGGAGACGGCGTGCAGGCGGCGGAAGCCGCCGAGCGAGAGCACGACGGCGCGGAGCTGCTGCTCGGAGAAGCCGAGGTCAGCCCACTCCCTCACGCAGGCCGCCTCCCAGAGCCGCTCGTCCTGCGCGAGGGCCCGCCAGCCCCGGCTGACGCACGCCGCGCTGGCCAGCGTCCGCGCCTCCGCCCGCCGCAGCACCTCGAACATCAGGTCCTCCCCCAGATACGGCACATCACCCCCATCCGGTGCAGGCGGCTGCTGCGGCGGAGGCTGTGAGGAGGAGGAGGAGGAGGAGGTGGACGCCTCGTCGGCCTGGCTCGAGCTCCCGGTCCGCTGCTGCTTCTTGGCCGGCTCGCTCGATCCGCCGCCGCCACCACCACCCGAACCAGGAGGAGGCGCCCAGGGATCGCGGCCGCCCGAGGAACCGGAAGGGCACTTCATGACGAGGCGGAGGGATCGATCTACTTGGGCCCGGATCCGCCTGCCCGCCTGCGGTAGCGAGCGAGCGAGGGAGGGAGGGGTCGAACACCTGCGGCGACGACGGGGCGGATCTAGATCTAGAGCGGCGGGCGAGGTCCCCTAGCGGGAGGGATTTGGCTGGGAGGATCGCTGGGGGAAGGGAAGGGGAGGGGAGGGGAGGGGAGGCTCGTCCGTACCTCGAGACGAACGGCTGCCGGAGCTGCGGCGTCGGCGGTGGCGCCGCTGGGGAGGGGAGATCGGCCGCCTTGGTGGCTGGTAGGTGGGTGGGTGGTCAGGAGGAGGGAGAGGAAAATAATGGTGTGTGTGTGGAGGAAAGCGGCCGCCGCTGCCGCTGATAATGATGGTCTCGCCCTCCGCCAGCCTGGCCGGCTGGGCTGGGTTGGGCTGTCCGCCGAGCTGGGCCGCGCGAGGGGATGCGGCCCGCGTGCCCACGGGAGGAGCGAGGCTGGTCGGGAGCAGCGATTGCTGGGAGGAACGGACTCGCTGGCGTTTTAGTCCCACATCGGCCAGCGGAGGAGAGACG
Source organism: Triticum urartu (assembly GCF_003073215.2). Lineage (NCBI taxonomy): Eukaryota > Viridiplantae > Streptophyta > Magnoliopsida > Poales > Poaceae > Triticum > Triticum urartu. Next base: position 26,365,326 of record NC_053024.1, read on the forward strand.
CACCGGTTTATAAGCCCGGCCGCGGCAACGGACCCGTCCCTTCGGGGACATCCGATAAAATTGGAACGATACAGAGAAGATTAGCATGGCCCCTGCGCAAGGATGACACGCACAAATCGAGAAATGGTCCAAATTTTTTTGACATTTCGCGCGCCGGTCCCTCAGTTCCTTACACATAAGTCCCCCGGTGCCTTTCATTCCTGCCCCCGTTTATTTTTGGAGCTTACAAATAGATCCTTCCTTTGGGCGATGATCTCTCTGCCTTCTGCGTGCACTGTGGCCGGCTAGTCTTAATTTGTTACACGTAGGTCCCTGCTCTGTTGTCATTCTTCATTGTACAAGGCTTCACTTCTGGACTGGACCTCCACTTCTCTTTTCATCATCAGATAGATAGAATAGTAGGTGCGCTCTGTCCAGTCATTTCCTGCTTAGGTTTATTTTTTGTTAGTTGTTTTAATTATTTTTTTTGTGCATCTTTGGGTGTTGTTGCTTTTATTTGAGGAGTAGACCGCTGCCACCACGGTACACCAATACGGCGCAAATTGCTAATCAATTTTTTTTTGGAAAACCGTCTTTTCTACAAATGACGCCGCAATTGTGATGGTTCTATGCAATTAACTCGATTAAATCCAGTTGACGAATGTCTCGTAAAAGCATCGCATGTGCAGTACATCCGTTCTTTTAATTTGAAATTTGTAGCAATGACCCATATGTTTTTCGTAACATTTAACATTTTAATGGTGTTTGAAATACGTTTCTTTGATTTGAAATTTGTGACAATGACCCATTTTAATGGTATTTTCAGCACAAAAAAAAATCAAAAAAGGTCATTGTCAGTTAGTCAGGATGCATTTTAGTCCATGGGCATTATATACTTTTCAGCAGACGGACTAAGTAATAAGCTCAGGCGACTAAAGCCAAAAAAATTGATTGTAATTTCTCGAATACTAATTTTCAGTGTTGTTTTTGTGAGCAGGTAAGTTTAAGCTAAACTGGCCCAAGAAGTCTTACAAATTACAAATCTTCTCGGGACTAGCTGATGTAGAGATCTTGTCTTGGTATGTAGTAGCATTCCATGGAAATCCCTGGCTGCATGATGAACTGCTCCCGGAACTGGCCTGCCCGATTGCTTGGAATGTCAATTGCGAGCTCGTCTGGGCCGGGCATCCCTTCAGCTTGCAGCCCTTCACCAAGTATTAGAAATTGGTTGCCCACAATGAATGATCCAGACACACGAACGGTGATCTCTCTTTCCCCATCTGCACCACAATGTATCTTCTCAACAACATGAAAAATCCCCCCACTAGGCTGATCACCTTTAAACTTGTTTCTTATGGTTGACAAAGTATCAAATATGGCACTTTGCCCGACATACACATTCCTTGAGAAGCGGAAAGATGATTCTTCCATGTACGGTGTCTCCATATGATGCCAGGATCCATCAGAGCCATTGAACAGAAGGTAATAATGAACAACAAGCATCTCTGCTATTTGCTTCAACCTTTCTGTTGGATTCACAACACCCCCGACGTATGCCGCCAAGTCGACGCCGGCTTCCTCATACCTCTTGATGAATGGGTGTGACAAAAGCTGCTCACATGTAGACCTTGCATCAGGCTCTTTCTGCAAGCAGTCATCTATAAATGAACGGAACTCCGGTGAATATGCATCTTCTGGTGGTGTCGGCGATGGATCATCGAGTATCTGCAGCATGAGATTGGTTGGGCCTTCACTGAAATCATAGGGAAATTTACCGGTAGCACACTCCAGTACCGTCAGCCCGAGACTCCAGATATCAGCGGCGTACAAGTAGTTGTCGCCGCGAATTCTCTCGGGCAACATGTATGTCACGGTGCCTACAAAGGTGGCACGCATGGCCATCGTGCCGTCCAAACCAGCGCTCACACCAAAGTCTGCAATTTTTTATTCACCCTTGATTAGCATGGCCCATGCGCAAGGATGACACGCACAAATCGAGAAATGGTCCGATTTTTTTAACATTTTGCGCGCTGGTCCTTTCCCTTCTCGCATATATGCCCCTGAAGCCTTATTTTCGCGCCCTCGTTCAATTTGGAGATTACAACCAGGTCCTTTCTGGGTTATTGCTTGTCTTTTGTGCGTAAAACGGCACGGCACACTGCACATATACTTCTCCAAATAGTGCTACACCATGTTGTAATTTTCTTACAAGCAGGTCCCTGCTCTATTGTAATATCTGATTCGTTAGAATGAAATCCTGTTGGAGCTTCACTACATGCTCTTCCACTTCTATTTTATTTACTATAGAAGAAGTATATGTGCAGTGTGCCGTGCCGTTTTCTAATCTGTACTATTTATTTGTGAGTAGTTGTTTATTTATTCCTGGCCTTTTTATGTTGTTCCTCCACTTCTTGTAAGGTAGAAGTATACATGCACTCTATCGTGTTGTTTCCTCTATACGATTTCTTTTTTACTAGTTATTTATTCATTTGTGATTTTAGCCGAGATGGCTGCCGTGTGAAATCCATTGAAAGCTTATACTACATGGTTGAAGAGCATAAGTTTTCACATGTAGACAGCCGTCACCAGCTTCAACCCAGGAAACATAACTGGTTTGGCACAATGATCTCTGTACACAAATGGCGTCGCTCTGTTACGTGGAGACGACACTTCACACACATCGCTCACAGTGTGCCAGCCTTTCCTCTGTCACATGATATGCGACACATCGACACAATGACACGTGACTCTGGACACCTCAGACGAACAACACGAATAACCAAGACGTAGGCAGGCGATGATGAAGAAGGCAGAGACAAGCAAGACATCACAAACGGATTAGAAAATATACAGATGGGAATGCAAAGTAAATTATTCTAAAATTTTAAATTATGCTTTAACATGAGTGAGGTCGACTTTTTTTTCTTTGCGAATCACGTACTTTCTTAGTGAAATGCAATAGTTTGCTGACAGTCCGCTAGGAACAAAGGATCCAGATTAAGCCGGAGGCATCTTCTCCGAGTGACGCGCTTGCTTCGCATCGGTGGACCTCCTCATTAGCTTCTCGCCCAACATGACCAAAAGAAATGTCAACGAAATTCCTGCTTAGATCACCCGCAAAAAAAAAAGAAATTCCTACTTAGATCCTTGATCTCCTGAAGGATGCCTAGTTTGAACGCTCATACTTTGCGAGGTTAATGATTGTTTCATAACTAAGGCACGCACGTGAGTTAGACTTCAAAAAAATAGATCAGCCATGTAACTATGTGCACGTCACCGGTAGAATTTCAATATGAAGTTTGGAATTATACCATAGTCAGTATTCGTGCTTTAATAACCGTTTCATTTGTTTTTCATCTCTTGACCGTAAATTTTTCCAATGATCGAGAAAGATAATTTTTTGATGTCTTTTCTCTCCAAAGAATGTGTACGCCTAAAATATTTCATTAGATTTGCTCCAAGATGAATAGAGGAACTTGTCCTTCCCTTAAACCTCGTGCCATAAGCACGCCACATTCATCTTTATAACCTTATTGTCTTTGATGTCTCATGATAAATGATGTCTAGTAGATAGAGGAACTCTTTGATGGCTCCACAAGCATACAATGTTTTATGTGGGTTCTACTGAAAGCAGACTTTCCTATGAGATATCGGTCAACAACAATGGGTTTGCAAAATTCATCAATCAAGTCGTTGTAGTATAGTGGTAAGTATTCCCGCCTGTCACGCGGGTGACCCGGGTTCGATCCCCGGCAACGGCGATTTTTTAGCTAGTTCTGGGCATTGGTATTTTGCTTCAGCAAAGAAATAAGTTACTGAAGCTCATCCTCCTCTGTACTACACGCACGCACGCCACTCTGCATTTTTCCCAGAGCAGATCCAACTTTGCTCAATCATGCAAACTTGGTTGGTTCCACCCATTTCTGCAGCATCCATCTATCCCAAGAGCAGATCCAATTTTGCTCAATCAATCATGCCAATAACCAATCGTCTCGCAGCCGTCTGTCAGGCAATGTGGTGATTTCTTGTGACTAATCTTGCAGAATTGGTTTTCATAAGACTATAAATATAATCTTTGGGTATGGAAAGGAAAGGATGGCGTGTTTTCTAATGTTGTGTCGAAATTTTGCTTTTGCCGACACAACCATCAAAAGTAGCTTGTTTGGATATGTATGTGGTGTGATCAGTACAGTCAACACGACGAACCGACATATGCCTAGGTAAGAGAACCGACTGTCGGCTGAAGGCGTCGTCAGGGGTGAAGGGGCTCGGATGGGAGGATTTGCAGGCGCGGGGCTGAGGTTGCTTGAGTTTCGAGGTTGTGCGAATGTGGTGTGGGTGATAGGCACCATCGTCTCCTCTGGTTGGTGCTCTCTGGCGGTGTGGCGTCTCGATCCTCACGGAAGGGGATAGGGTTCCCCTTCCCAGTGGCAGCGGCGTGCGTCATTTAAACCGGAGACACCTGGGTCTACTCAATGGTGGTGCTTTGTTGCCTTGCCTCTCGCATCTTTCTTTGGTTCCCTGCCGCCTCCTCTTTAGCGGCAGACTCCATGAAGCTTTCCTTTTTTCAACTAGTTGGGCGTAGACAGTGGCGGTGCTGCCAGCATGGCTTGTCCCAAATCGAGGTGGTCGCTCTAGGTCCATCGTTCGATGTGAGGGCGACATTCTTCTAGCTCTCGGGTCAGCTTCTCTGAATATCGACGGTACGATGCCACGAGCCATGGTGAGGGGGTAGGGTCCCTCTTCGGTGACAGAGAAGGAAGTTGATGTGTTCCCTCCTTCCTTAGGTGCTCCTGGAGGAATGTCCATCTTCGACGGTCGGCTCATCTACACCCGGTGAACAGTAAAATGAAAAAAAATAGTAAAAAATAAATAAAACATTCCGAAACTTTTCTACAAGCAAGATACTTGAGTGCACCAGGTGCGTGCAAAATTTCATGGGTAAACGGCATTTGAGGAGCCCATGCCAAACAAGGCAAAATCGGTTATGAACAGTTTGTTTCTTTTTCAAACTTTCTCACATACCTGAAATTTATCTTCCTTGCCACGACCTCCTCGGATGTCCAAACTCCACCAAATTTGGCACGGACATCACGCATTCGGCCATCTTGCACCACAAAATTTTTTGGAAGTTTTTGATCTTTTTTACTATTTTAAACATTTTTACTGTTCATGGATGGGAGCATCTAGACCTGGGTGCACAAACGCCGCGTCCTGTTGGGGATATTGAAAACGGTGTTGTCCTTTCTTTTGTTTTTATTATGTTATCACCCGCTAATGGAACCCCATCCAATTTTGGATTGAATGAGAAAGAAATTTCTCAGGATATTTACGCGGCCACCTGACATTTCTCTCGATACTAAGCCGGCTCTCGTTGTCGTCGTCCATCTCGCCATCGCCAACTCTACAATTTTCAATCATGACTTATATTAAAAACCTATTATATAAATTAAATATTAGCCACAATTCAATATTCATCTCAAAATCTAAAAGATTTTAATTCTACAAACATTCTTAAACTACATACTTATGAGTTATAAAATTGTGCGTATAATTGTGAAAATGTTTCTATAATAAAATAATACTTATGAATTATAAATTTATATTTTTTGTATTATTTAAAATTATAGGAACATTTTTAAAAATTTATATAAATTATTTAGTATATATGAGTATTTTTAAAATAATGCGTGAACATTTTTTCATTTAATATAAGATTGTATATTAAAATGATTAAATTTACTAATCAACATTTATATGTATGATATTTATAAGACACAAATATTCAAAGATTATTTTTGTTACTTATATATGTTTTACAAATATCTTAAGAAACTAACGTGTGCAAAATGGGCTGCACTAACTGCAGACCATTTAAGCCTAGTGAGCTTCTCGATTATAGTAAATTAAGTTATTTATCTATACCGGACAGAAAAAAGCGATGGATTTTTTATTAAAAAATGTTTTTCTTATACAACTTTTGAAACTATGGGTCCAATTTAATAAATCTCAATTATATACACTGATCGTCCTCCCCTATGCCGAATTACGACTCTCTGTCCACACATGGGTAGAAGAGGCTCTTTTTGTTCATGTTTGGGCGGAAGATCACTCTTCCTCCGTAGGAAGGCCGAAGAGTAGGTCTTGGTCCATTTAAAACGAGGAAGAGTGGTTTTCCTTCACTTAATAGAGGAAGAGTTCATGTAACACATGAAAGAGTGGACATCCACCTAGCATGTGCACGTCCCATATACACCATAGCACCTCTTGGTCAAACCATCGTGTCATGAGGACTAGATCGACGAGGAGAATCCATTCAGATGAAGAACCACTTGAATCATGCATAGTGGAGGACGAATTTTGCCTTTCAATCTACATTGATCACCGTATTTCTACATCATCCTCAATGAGATATTTTTGAATTAATTGCACACATCTATTCATCTAGATGTCATCAACATCATATGAATTACCCTTCTTCAAATTGTTTGTATTTGTCGAAGTTGGAAACATCCGGTTCACGTCCTAGGATATGACAAGTCATGGTGTGCGCGACGAGTGACAAGATTAGTATGAGGGACAATGTCTATGAAGTTGGCAGTGTCTAGATGAGTAGATGTGTGAGAGTAATTGGAATATTACTCACCATGCACGATGTAGGCTTGCGATGGTTGGTGTAGACCAATCGACACAATTCATTCTCCCAGATGCATCGTTAAGGCTATTCTTCGTCTCACCCGCAAAAGAAAAGCTATTCTTCGTCTGAATGGGTTTTTATAATCGATAAAGTCCAGTTGGCGTGAGGATTCGGTAAGGGGAGCTCCAGGTCGGAGGGGGTGTGATTTTGCGTGAGGTATCGTGGTTCTTCATATTTTCGTTTACATGATGAAGGAAGACTTCGATCTTTCCTGGAAAGAAGAGTGCTCTTTGGTCCACACATGGACGAAAAGGGGCTCTTCGGCCCATGCGAGGACAAAGAGTCATTCTTCGGCCCAGGGAAGGACGACAAAGTTATACAAATGATATCTTCTAAATCGGTATCATATTTTTGAGATTTCACTAAAAATATATTAAAAAGAGAATTCAAAATTGTGCGTGTGTGTGGCTCGTAGGTCTCGAGTTTGGTTCCTCATTGCCGCATTTTGTGTGTGTTAATTTCCCCTTTTGTAATGACAAACGGAACTCACCTTGTTGGGGGCTTTTCCATGAAAAACAATTCAAGTGCGGTTTTTGTAAAATAACAGGCCACACCACACATCTTATCTCCATTGTCTAGTCATTCATCGTGGGTCCCATGCCACACTGGCTCGCCTCGTCAGCATCGTTTTCATATCCAAACACAATTTGCACCGTACATGCACGCCCGAGCCAAGTTCCGACACCCGCTCAATGTATGCCACATATTCCAGTACTAAAGTGACTTCTCTTGGTCAATTTCAAACACCGGTAGTGTAATCCACTCTTTTGAGAAGTGGAGATTTTTCTAGTAACTTTTTTTGAATTTATTGTAGCTCGGGAGCAAACGATATCGGATGGATTTTCGTATGCAGATACTGTAGATCGATATATGCCCCGGTTCACCGGACGATTTGATTCGACAGTAGTAGTAAAAAAAAAGAAAGATGTGGCGTGCGTCGCTAACCATGCCAGTGCCTGACGTTGCGGCAGTGCCGTAGCTGCAGCCATAGGGGAGTGGCGACTTGACGCTGTACGTTTACTTCCGTCGTGAACATCCGTTTAAACATTAAGTAATTCCTTGATGGAGAAAGTATATTTTCCCTTTTGATTTAATTACTAATCATGTATACCTAAACAGTCGATTTTCACTAACTCAAATTCTCTGAATATATAACTATGCCAACTCATCACGCCAGATGTACTCTCTCCGGTCTTTTTTACTTTGCACATAAGATTTTGTCTGAAATCAATCTCTACTCCTAATATCTCAGTACGTTTTTTTGTTCGTTTCCACCTTTCCATCGATCCCCCACCCCACCAGGCGATCTCCCTTCCACCGATTTTTTTTCTCCCTCCGAAAACCAAGACCGGTTTTAATTCATACCTAGAAAAACCAAACCAATCCTTCCATCGATCCCACCCTTCCATATAACACACCAATCCTTTCATCCTTCCCTTCCATATACGACATCAATCATATCGAATATTTTCGTCACAAAAAGCTTCCATAAACAACAGTTTATAATCAATTAATATCAATTAATACGTAAGTTGTTTCGTTCGTTCATCTCCACCCATCCAACATAGACATGGCTACCCCTCCCCTCAATCTCACGCAGAAAGGAAGGAAATAAACCAAGAATTGGAAACCCACTCAGGGGCTACCCCTGCCCTCGATCTCACGCACTAAAGAAAGGAAGGAAATAAACAGAGAATTGGAAACCCACACAGGGACGTCAATACCCTTCCTCTCTACCGTTCTCTTTCCTTTCCCAGCTCCCGTTCACAATCGTTAGAGAGGTGGAAATTGATTAAGAGGCCTCAAATCATGGATCCTCTTCGATCCGGACCTCCTCGCGGCCTTCCGCGCCGTCGTCGACTCATACACCCAGGCGCTCGAGTGCGACGTGTACACGAATGCGCCCTACTGGGATCAGCTCCGTGGGCTGCTGCCGGGCTAGACAGCACCATGCCCCTGCCGCCGTGGTGGAACATCGGCGAAGTTGATGAGAAGGTGCCACTACACGAGCATTCGTGGCTCCGGCCGATGTGCCGTACGCCGGAGCGCGGGCAAGGAGGCCTGGTTCGTCATGTGCGGCGGGTGCAGTGGTCGCCATTGGCTCTATGACCACGGCTCGGCAGCCTCCGTCACTGCGAACCACATGCTATTCCCCGGATGCAACGAGAATGACTTGGGTTCACTGTACTTTGTGAACGGTTTTAGCTTTTTTTGCTTCTAAAGTGTCACAGGATACCAAAATTCTTGATGATGTATTAGGCACCGGCAGTTCTTGACCAGAATTGATCCAAATGACGAAAACCTCAAACTCCTCAAGCAAATAAACTACAGGTTTGTCATTACGGTCTCACTAAATTTTCTTGTTGATTTTTTACACTTGCAGCACTCTGAAGTTACAATAGTTAGGACTTACTTTTCTACTTCAATTTTCAGTTTAGTTTGTGTTAGGATAGGTTATAATCTCAAGTCAGCAATCAAAAGTATTAGTAGGCAGTACCTGTTGTTTTCACAGTGTCGCTTACATTCTTTTACAGTGTACAGGTTCTTCACTTAATTATACTCAGTAGATGTATTTTCGTGCCAAATTCACTGTAAGTTTTGCCTCTTCATGTGTTGTAGTCTCTACTCTAAGTTCAATGTGACGGTGATTCTAACTTCTCAGCTTCATTAGTTACTTCTCCCATGTTTTACAGTACATCTGAATATGAGTTACACTAGGCACAAGTGGATTTTCCCCATGTTTTTTGTTCAAAGTTCAATGTAACTGGTGTAGATGCGAATCAAACTTTTATTAGTCATAACAGAATTTAATTCCTATGATCTGATTTTTTCTTCTTATTATTTTTAGTGTTAGTCTGAGCATGTTGATCCGATGGGCATTAGCATTACTTGAGAAGTAGTGATCTGCAGGACACAATCATGTGAAATTTAGGATATTTGGCTGCTAGGGGTCTGACCTGGATCGATCTGCCATGCTTTGTTACAGGTTTGTCATCCAGATCTCCTTGTAATTTCCTATTTTCTAGCTTTGTTCTCCTCTCCTTCCTCTTCTTCCATCTTTCTGTTCTCTCTCTTTTTTTGGCTACGTAGAAGAAGTATGTTTCTTATTGCTGTGCTTCGGCCGCAAGTTTGTGGGTAGAGGGGTTTAGTACAGGGTGTTTAGGATGGTTGTTCTATTCCCATTTGTTACAAGATCTGGTGAGTAATATATACAAAAGAAGCTATACCAAAATACAGTTTCACCATTATTGTACTTTATTTATTATCATGATATGAAGTAAACAACCAAATTGGTAACAGTGAGACGGACAGAGGAAGACCTAAGTTAAATTTATGGAAGAAAACTACCTATGTAGCTTGTAAAGATTTAGCTGAATTTAAAGAAGAAGCTCACTTACCTGTTTGCGGGCTGGCCGGCTAAGGCTGGGTAGCCACTGCTTGTTGTTGCAGTTCCGCGCCTGCGTGTGCGTGGGGTGCAGTAGTGGTGGGGTGGCGACCTCATGGTTAGCCATGTCACCGTGCTGCTGTTCGGCCATGGGCAGTGATTGAAGTTTTTCGGTGGCCAGTGGGTGGCGTAGCGGTGGCCGGCGGCTGCAGGCTGCTGGTAGATGCAGAGATCTCATTTTTCTAACAATTACAAGCAATCGGTGAAGTAGTAGGAAATAGGAACTTAAACCACAGGATTAGCGGATGACCTGATATGCTATCCGGTGCCCTTTAGAACCAAATAATGTGACTTCTTCTCCAGCAAAAAGAATAATGAGAGGCCTGTTACAGTTACTTTTACTCTGAGAATTGCCCATCATTCTGTAACTCAAGACAAACATATAACTTGTGGTATATCCTTGCAGATGTGTGCTCTGCAAATCAAACTATAGAAGCCGAGCCAGATTTTGTCTTCTATGAATAGATGTTGAATGCTAATATAAATCTGCTATATGTCTCAGGGAAACACAGTACCCAGATACCAAATGTGCTATTTCAGTACACACAATGTTTGAATTTCATTTGATGCATATAGATTGTTGATATCTTGGTCTGCAATCCTATATTTGATATTAGGAGGATTCTGTGATTTTTACGATATGTAGTTTTGTTTTCATTCAGGCATGCCCAGTCCGCAATGAAGAGGTATTTGGTTAACTTGATGTTTGTGGTGTTGCTATGGCCTCGTCATCTTGTGATGTTTGTGGTGATTCTGTGGCCTCATCGTCGCACCATGATAATGGAAAATCGTGCTCTCCTGTGGCCTGTAAAGCTACACGATACTCTTCTGTTTAAGTCTTTCATACTAGCATAGCAAAATAGTGTGTGTTACCAACGTTTAAATTCCTATGCCTGCCAATCTTATGGTGGATGCAATATCTTCCATTTTAGGTATTGGAAAATGTTTGGTTTTCAGCGTTCACTTATTTTTAGAGAAAAAAATTAGAGATAAAGTGTTACCTTACTTCATGGCATCCTAGATCGCTTCTATAAAAAAAACCACTCACAACAGCATTATTCTATGCGCGTGCGTGCGCACACACACGCGCGCGCGCATATGTCTGACAAGGTAACGAAGAACATGTTATGTCATATTTTTGGGATTCATGAATAGGCTCAACAAGTAAAATATTGGTGTAAAAAAGCATTTGATAGCTAGAGATTGCATCGTCGCCCGTAGCAACGCACGGGCATTTAACTAGTATTCATAAAGTTTGACAAACTTTATAAAAAATATCAGCATTCACAATACGAAAACTAATATCATTAGACGTGTCATGCATTTTATGAAGTTTAATGTTGTTGATGTTGATATCTTTTCATACAAATATGATCAAACTTTACGAAGTTGTTGTATGGAGAGTAAAAAGGACTGGAAGTAGTATAATGGGAAAGAATTCGTCTGAATGTCTCGGACGGAGCGCCTGTAGGTCACTTGCTAGCTTCGGAGCCGCCACGGTCGGGCGCCTCGAGCTGCTAGTGCCCACTTGCCGGACACAATGAATTCCCGTCAAAATGACTCGAACGACGGAGCTCGGACGGATTCCTCCCTGGACTAACGGAGAGCCAGGCGGATGACAAACTCCTCATCGCCTGCCATGCCGGAGACGAGCTGCGGTTGGATCAGAGCGGGGCGGAGCGGAAGTGGAGTGGCCAGGGTTTCGCCCCGATGTGAAAAGGAAGGGGATATGTGGGGTCAGGGTGAGCCAGCTTGGGCAGATCCAACATGACAAACACACATGAGCCTCCCCATATCTGCCCCTAAGATATGTGCTGATTTGAGGGGTGTCGGACATCATGGACGTTTGGTGGTTCGGTTGGGTTGGATTTTCGTGACCGGGCCATCCGCACGAAGGATAAGGGTGGTTCGAGTGGGCCGGCAAATAATTTACACACGTAAAAGGTTACGAATATGTGTGGGTGAAAAAAGAACAATTTGTTTCGCTTTGTTAACTTGGTGTTCCGCTCACTTAATATTTTGTAAACAACAATGGGCAATACCTTAGCAAATGCGCAATTTTCACTGACTCTAACAACATAACAGTTTACCCAACCTCCGCATTAATTAAGTTCTCTTCAATCTTCATGACCTATACTAACACCCAAATCACAAATGCAAATGAAAATGCTTGGAGCACTAAAGTTATGAACCCTCACACAATGCATAACTTAATAAACATATATAGGCATGGAAACATCTTGCAACGAATCCAACGGCCACAAAATATGTAGTAGTTTTCACCGTTGGAAATTTGCAAAGTCTGATGTTGAAGTACTGCTACTAAATTGCAACCAAAACCCATCATCTCCAACGCACGAGACCCTTTCCAAGCTAACCTAAACCCTGCATTGGTTACTGACTAAGCGTAGAGCATGCAATCCTGTCATCAGGAGGTGAACTTGTCAATGCGGATCTTGAGGGACATCCGCCGGGCCGCCCCCGCCCCGACCAGCAACTTGGGCGGCACCGCCAGGTACGCCAGCTCCTCGACGGCGACGGCGCCGGGCGCCCTGCTGCTCGCCACCTCGATCTCCGCCATGACGGTGTCGGCCTTGCGGTTCGGCGCCGGCGCCGGCCCGCTCGCCCACACCTTGAGCGTGTACCGCGGCCACAGCGTCGCCTCCGCCCTGACGCACACCGCCGACACGGCCGCGCCGGAGCCGAGCGCGCCGCCGACCATGAGGAACGCGCGGCCGTCCTCGTCCCCGACCAGCAGGCCCCGCGGCTCCAGCGTCGCCGGCAGCTGGAGCGCGAGGACCTTGCCGTACTGGATGTTGTGGACCGGCATCGAGTGGAGGGCGGTGAGGTGGCCGAGGAGCGCCGGCGCCGGGCCGACGAAGCCGCAGCCGGGGACCGCGCAGTCGCAGGGCGCGTGCGGGCACTCGCCGCGGTGGCCGTCGAGCTCGTGGTAGGTCACGTAGCGCCCGCAGCCGTCGTGGTCGCACTCGGCCGTGGTCGAGGAGACGACGGCGTCCATCACCGTGCTGCGGACGTCGAAGGCGCCGCCGCACTCCGCGCAGGGCTCCGCGAGGCAGCCGCCGCAGGCCACGTGCCCGCCTTTGCACTGCGCGGACGGGCCGGATAGATCAAATACTAGCTGCTGTAGCGGACCGAACCCAACACTTGAGAGAAACGAGGGAGGCGAACCTGAAGGACGGGGGGCTTCAAGGGGGTGATGCAGAGGGGGCAATGGAGCAGGGTCACGTCCATCTTCACGGCGATCTCCATCCTGGAGCCCTGGTCCGCCGCCACGACCGCGGCCCCGTCTCCGGCCGTTTGGAGCACGGCCATCTCTTGCTTCACCGGTGCATGGAGGAGGAGTGGCTCGGCGGCCAGCCTCGGCTTCTTGGAGCTCTGCTGGTCGCCCCCCTCCGTCGCCGCCGGCGAGCCCTCGCAGCCGGCCGCAACCTGCATCCTGGAAGAAGCCCGGCCCTGTTTCTGGCGTGGGTGCGAGAGGTGGAGTGAGCGGAGTGAGCACGGTAAAAGAAGCGGCAGCTGGTGAGTTATTGGTTGGCAGCGGCCAGCGGAGGAGTAAAAAGGTGGCGTGCGTGGCTAGCCGTGCCTGCCATTGCCATAGCTGCACCGCGCAGCCATAGATAGGCTCGTGGGGTGCGGCAGGGTGCTAGGCCCTAGTTGACTCGAAGGATTCTCACAACGTAGTGACAAGAAAAATAGTACATGATTAAAAGTGGCACGCCCATTTAAATTCTATAAGAGTAACACAAAATGTCTGATGCCAAAAGAGAAAACAAAAATTGTAAAAAGAAGGTTAAAGTGGATTCTAGATTTCTAATAAATGTAGTACACATAATCGCATATAAAAAATTTCCTATATGATTCTATCATTAAACCCGTTAAGGCGCATTGGAAGGGCGATCAGCCAGCTATGCCACATGACGCATTCTATCATTAAACCCATTAAGAAAGTTTTTGATTTTTGATTTTAGAGATTATTTTTAGAAAATGGAGTGAGACTTTTCCCTTTTTCTTTTTGAGCAAAGCTTTTCTCGGCTTGTTTTTCTTTTTGAGATGGCTGTGATGTGCCCCGTAATGCAAGAAAGTTTATATTAGATGGAGATGGGTTTTTTTAAGATGGAGAACACCCGCACAACTTCCTCTTAAGCGACTCGTAATGGTGGCCCCCAACCACTAGTATGAATCAGACAATCAACATAGGAAAAAAAATTCTAAGAACTCTAATCCTTCAAAAATTGTATAGAATCCCTTTCAATGGAAGGAGCTCTTGCTCTATTGAATGGCAGTTGTGCGGTGCCAGGTAGAGCACCCCTTTCATGACATCTTTAACCGATCTTCTAAAAGTCTTTAGGCCTCCTTTGGTTCAGAGGGTAAGAAATATCATAGGGCTAGGAAACTTGTAGAAAATAAGATGTCCTGCATAGTCTCATGAATAGGAATAGGAAAATAGATGTCTCTTGGTTCACGTCATTGGTTGACAGCTACCAGTCAAGCAGTGCGGTGCAGCTATGGTTATGGTGGAGTGCGGGAGGGTGCGCGGCTTTTAGGCCCTCTTTGATTCGCATGATTTTCAAAACGAACCTCGGATGGCCAGCCAAACAAAAAGTTTGCATTTTGGAGGAGCATGCGAACTCCAGGCGGTCTAGATGAAATATGGTTTAATACACGCACGGGGTATTACGTTGTTAGTATCATCAATGTACATAAAAAGCGAGGCTCACCTGATTATAGAAGGCCTGACATGACACGACCCATGTCGGCCTGGCTTTGAGGATCGACATGGCACACGAGTTAAAAAGGGGCGGCCCAACATGAAACGACTGCATGCCGGCCAACGCTTAAAGGGCCAAAAGAGCCCTAAAAGAGCCAAAATAACCCTTAAAAGGTCAAAACAGTCCTAAAGAGGCAACAAAACATTAAAAAGAGGCCAAAACAACCCTAAAAGGTGCCACGATAAAAAGGGTCGTGTCATGCCCGAGCCCGATCTTAAGGTCTGACCTTGGGGATCAACATTATTCCAATGGGCCGTTCCAACCCTTTTTATTCACGTGTCATGTCAGGCATGTACGGGGCCGAAATTCTGTGCCCGCGGGCCCGACCAACACGATCCAACATTACACCATCTGCCAAGAGAAGACCACATCGCCCCTTTTGTTGTGGCCGTTCGGTCAAGATGAAACATTTTTTTTTGAGGATAGGTCAAGATGAAACATGAGTCAAGCGAACGATGGATCGCGGTTCCCGCAGTGGCCCGTGAAAGCCTCGTCAAAACCCTGGAAAACTCGGTTGGAGGGCCCGTTGAGCCTGACTCTGGCCCCCGCAGTCCATTCCCCTCTCACTCACATCTCCTGCACACTGCCTCGCCCTGTGAGAGTTAATATCTAGCCAGTACCAATTTCTATTAGGAATCTTCTGCGAGCGTGGGACCATCGGGCCAGCCCAGTGAGCGGAGTTTTGTCTCCTGTTGGTTTTTCCCTAGTTTTTGCAACGTTTGTACTACAAAGTTTTCTCTGTTTCCGGGGTTTCCTTTCCCTTTCCCTTTTTCCCCTTCCTTTCTTTCTTTCTTTCTTTGCTTTTCATCGGTTTTGTGTTTCTTTCTTCTGTTCCCACTGGTTTTTTTTGTTTCTTTCTTTGGTTTCGTCATATTTGTCTTTTTTTTTTGAAATACATGTCTACATTTTTTCGTACATAGCATGAATTTTTTGTTGTACTCATTTAGCATTTATGAAATACATGATCAACATTTTTTGCAAAATATATGTTTTCTTTTCTACTTTGTTCATACACATTGTACATTTTTTTGTATACATCTAAAACATTTTTATATACGTTTAAAATTTCAAAATATATGATTTCATGTTTATTTAAACACTTGTTTCGAACATTTTTTAGAATATGTGTTTAATCATTTCTCCAAATACACGTTGAAGTTTTTTTTTTGAACTATGCTATCATTTTTTTATGCCGGATAAACCATTTTCCAAAAGTGACACAAACATGTTGTTTGAAACGCGTGAGCAAATTTTTCTAAATGTGATACACATTGACATTGTTTTTAATGGTACGAAATATGTTTTTGAATTAGCGAACATTTATTTTACATTGTATATTTTTTTGAAGAATGTCACGTACACATTTTTGAAACTCGACAACATTTTTTTAAACGTTCATACTTTATTTGAATGGTAGAAACATTTTCTAAAAGTGGGGAGGACATTCTTTATACACCGCATTTACATCTTTTAGTCACATTTACTTCTTTTACAATATAATATATTTTGTTTTTTTCCAAAATATAAACAAAGGGAACAAAGAAAAAACACGCGTGATGTCTTCATAACGTCAACGTGACAGGACCATGTCGTAGCTGGGCCGGCCCACTACCAGCTAGCGTGTGTGGCTCGCTGCGGGCGGCGCATAGACGCGCCCCCAGCCGCCTCTCCCTCCTCTGCGTAACAGGAGTGTAGGTCGCCGCCGCGCCGCCGCGCTGCTGTCGCCGCACTCGCATATCTTCCCCCCTTGTCGCCGTGGTCGCGCCCAGCACCACAGCATCCACCCCCAGGCCTCTTCGTCCCACGAGGCGGCGCAAGGAAGAACGGCGGGTTCCTCCCGCGTATCGGCCGGCGGGAGATCGCCTCCTCCATCCCCGCATCATAGATAGGTATACAAGTTCGGTCAATTGATACAGATAAATTGATATGCTGTGTGGATCTAGGAGCAGAATCTGTTTGTACAATTAGAGCCTGTAGCTTGTTTTCTAGGAGTAGGAGCTCGATCTTTGATCCTGTCTTTGGGGAAAGGAAATTCAGAACTGGCAACAAATGCTCTGGAAACAGCATTTTTTTTCTGCTTGGATGAACTGTTGCCTTCTGGTCTTACACATGAGAATGAGTGAGAGGAAGGTTCGCTTGAACATAGTCTCAATGCAATTGGTAGGCAAGAAGCTCCGGTTTCATGAGCTTATTACCCCAATCTAAATGTTTAGCACACCATCAAAAGAAAAATCTCTCACGGCGACAATTGGATGCGGCTTTGTGTTCTTTTGGCAGGAGACCTGTACAAGTAATCTGTGTATAAGTCCAAGTGGTAGCTCATTCTGCACTGTTTTCCAACAAAGCTCTCAAGTTGGATTTGCTTCCAGAAATGAGGAGGCAAAGGGAATAGTACCATGGGAGACGTGCATCCTCAAGGAAGTGGGCCTGATTCATATGATTTATCTTCCAGGTACAACATCAATCCAGGGGTAGCATCAAACTGTTGAGTGTGACTGTTTTGCTGGAACCTTGGCGTGGGTTGAATAAGTTTTTGGTAAGTGCTGTTGTGTTCATTCCTGCTCTGCTGTTTGTTATGGTGTTGATAACATATATACCCACACTTGACTTGACTATAAAAAATGTTAACCAAATTCAGATTTGTTCCTACAGTAAGTGTGGATTTGCAACTGTGATCATAAATCATATTCCTACCAGTGTATCAATTTTTTCCATATATTTTCTTGTTTGCCTTTCGTTTATAGCCTGCCGAGCATCTGTGTAACTTAGCCTGTCCCCTTTTAGGGGCTGCAAGCTAGGCCTATCCAGAACAGGTATGATTTCAAAGAAGCCCAGAAGTTCAATACAAGCACATCACTAAGGTGAACACATATGGATAAATACAAAGGCATATGGTTCTTATGTAGAACAAAATGTTGCACTCACATTATTCAAAACAATACTAATGCAAGGAGCATCTAAACAAGTCATTTTTCAGGAAAAGAACAGCAAAGAAATGCACCATCGAAAAGTAGTAACGATATACCAGGTGGAGTAGACAAATTGGCTGGCATGGTTTGGTCCAAAGGTGACAGATAATGGACCTTATTAACGAGTATGTTAAACTAGGGAGGTAGATAAGACGATAACAACGAAGCTGCAACCAGATGACGTGATAGAAATGTGTTATAGGTTGGTTGACGGGCCACCCGTCTGTGACTCGGGGACATCACCTTTATTACCGTCAAACTGGGTGGGTTTGCTTGAGCCATCCGATTTGCTGTTATTTCTGTTGTTTTTCACTTGCTGAGTATCAGGGGAGGCTTGTTCCTGAGACTCTAGTAAATCTTGTCCTGGAGTTCTCCCAAGTTTCTCGGTTCCAGACACCGGTGGTGCAGCTTCAGAACCTTGCTTCCCAATGTCTTGCGGCGATATAATGGACCTGTCACTTTGCAGCTGCTGTTGTCTCATGCTCTTCTCAGTGGCTGATGATGGCATTTCTCTGGATGTTTCTGAGCTGCGATAATATAATGTTTCATTTGTTTGCTTGCTACTATCCTTAGAAGATATCGGCTTATTCCCATCAGATGCTGGTGCTTGCAGTGGTGCAGGTGCTGCACTTTCACCAGCTGGTGATTGGCTTGGCATCCGTGGGGATGGTTGTTGCTCATTGGTGGATGGTGATTTTCGTGGCTCAGTGGCACCACGATCATCTGCAGCCATTCCTCCTTTCGGTGGTGAAGTTGCTCTCCTTTCATCAGCTGTGATTGGAGTTTGAGGATCTCTTGCGCCAGCTGCCTGTACTGGAGGGGGTTGCATATCTGTTGACTGTGGTTTGAGTACTGCTGGATCACTTTGCTCAAGCATTTTTCTGAGCCTCTTAGTTGAGAACTGGTCATCTTCACTAATGACACCCTCTTTCATTGGTGCCGAGTCAGATACTCTCAGATCAGCTGATGGTGCTTGAGGGGTATTTTGAGAACCTGGAGGTAGTCCCCTGGTTGGTGCTGTTGCAGCCCTCTTTTGATCAGCCTCTCTACCTTCTTTAGTGCTGTCTTTGGCACCACGGCTTGTTTCATTTTGAATGTCTCTGAATGCCACCTGCTTTGGCAAATGAGCAGCATCTTTTTTATCAGCTGCGGCCTTCTTCACTTGCTCAGAGGGCTGTTGTGCATATGGAGTTTTGTTGGTGGGTTTGGGGGCTTCTTGTGAAAGCGTAGGTTTGCTAAGGGTTGCCGCCTCATCATCAGAGAGATGGAGCTTATCAGGAGCTTTTTTGGATGATCCTTGACCGGGTCTGGTTGGAGATGAGGCATCTTTGGAGGTGGATTTGTCGGTATCAGTTCTCTGAGACATTTTGGTGGTGCTAGGAGGGGCTGCTGGGGTAAAGAAGTTACTCGTGGTGCTTTGAACACTGCTAGGTGGTTTCTGAGTGGTGGGACTTCTTTGCTTTGAGGGTGCTGGTGTTTTCTCGGTGGTAGTAAAGAAGTTACTTTCTTTTATTTGGCCAGGTGAATTTTGACCATGAGAGGTTGTTTCTGCGGGGAGAGGTTGAACTGTGAAAGACGAGGATGATATAGTACCGCCGCTGGGTGGCGGAACCAGTATTGTCCTTGACTCTGTGCCTGTCTGCTTTCGAGGGTCTATGCGGATGGTGCGGCCGCTATATGTTGCCGGTGGTTCTGGGCCTTCTGGCTGCCACTGCCACTGCTGCTCCAGCTGCTGCTGCTGCTGCTGCTGCTGCTGCTGCTCCAGTTCTTCCATTTGGTACTGCTCCTCCACGTCCTGCATATCCCTCACCACCTGCTGCCAAGAGTCCCGTGCAGAGATTGTATTCCACCACCTCTGCACGTTCTTCCTCGAGTCATACAGGTAGGCGAACTCGTCGGATGTCACTATGTGATGGGTGTTTGGTAGGTGAACAAGGTCAGCAAGAGTGAACTTGTTCCCAGCAAGGAACTCGCTCTCGCCAAGCCTTTGCTCGTAAACCTCCAGGACTTCTTCCAGCTTCCTCTTCTCCCTGTCGATGTCACTCATGTCTTCGTCAGGGAAAGGGAAGGCCAGGTGGCAGAACAATGCCCGGCTCGGAGGATCGAAGGCATGCTCCTCATGCCGGAGCCATTGTTCAATGGAAGCCCTCTCAAGGACATCCTTCCCCAGGAGGAAAGGATACCCACGCTGCTCGTAGGTTTCTGCTATATAGCGGCAGATTGCTCTTGACTCTGCAGTTTAGAAGATGGATTAGTGCTGTATTCTGAATTTCTGATCGAAGTTGCATCATTTATTATTCTGGTTACTGAGTATCTATTAGAAAAGTCCTGCATAAACTTCACAGTAAAAACTGAGATAGTGTAGTTATTAATTCTTAGGATTAGTACACGGAAAGCACATCATTTTAGACTTACTAGCAAAATTGCAAAACCATGATATACTTATATTTGAAATGTTAATTATTTTTTCAGTGTTTCTACTGAAGAGCTTCATGAAGCTATTCATTTCCATAGGATGTTTACGAGATAATCCATATGGTGTTGCATTTCATTTACAAACCATGGTGATGGAGCAATTTGAGGCTAGTGCTGCCTGCAATATTTTTATAGCCAAGAGAAAGCTTTGTTGATTAAATAATAATATTATCATAATCGTTAGCATTGACACACACACTAGGAACCTATTAAGTATAATATCCTCTACTACATTCTGCTTGACTAGTTTAGATATTGATAAGCAGGAATACACTGGTATGCACAAACTATGATGTGGAGGAAATCCTGACTATTTTCACTCCAATTTGCACACGGAAATGAGAGGGGGTGTTGCTTTGGAAACCAGAATGCTAAAGAAATATATTAGCAGCTAAGCATGTTATATTGCCAGCCATGAACCCCCTGTCAAAACCTTCTTAGATCTCAAACTATTGTTTGTTATGTCAATTCTATTTAATTTTTGCAACAATTGTTTTTTGCAGGGCTGATTCACAAGGTATAACCTGAATTTATCTCACTGGGTTCAGGTGGGTGTTGTTGCATCAACCTTTCCTAGCTACAAGGCATGCATGCATGTTGAGAGTCTTGAGACAGGATCACAGGAGGCTATATCATTTGAGTGAGCGTGTATATAACTTGTAAACGAACCAACTTTCTTGTAACCACACATGCTTAACAACTAATCATAATGGCTGAGCTATGTAACATGCAGTGTTACCTTGTCGAAATGTGGGTCCGTCGTAGAATGGAACTGGAACACTCCTCGTTGACTGCAACAGAGGCAGAGAAGAAAAACAGAAGTTGATGTGAGATCAACTTGCACAGACTCAAGCAACTGCTGCTTGTACAACCTGGGCATTCCACAAAAACTAAGACAGCAAGTACCTGGAGTCTGAGTATGTCCTTGTACGAATCTTTCACAGTTTCAAACTCGATGTTTTTCTCGTACAGGCAAGCAAGCACCCTCGACACATCGGGTAGGATCATGGACTTCTCATGGTACACCTTCACAATAGGAGCTCCCGCCCCGGTGCCGAGCCCTGCCATGGTGGCCAGAGCTCTATCTCCTCTGGTTGAAGAAGTGAAGCCGGAGCTGTATGCAAGTGAGTACTGTAAGCCCACCTTCATTTTTTTAATATAAGAAGGTCATCTGCCTCCATGAAGAAGCAAGGAGAAGATGCTTAAAGTGAGAACCTAGGGGATGAGTGTACAGGACGATAGAATTAGATAAGATGCAGAGATAAAGAAAAGGACAAGACAGAGAGAACAAAGGAGATAAAAGCAAAAGGTAAAAGTGAAGTAAATCTGGAGGGTTTTGATTTTCGATGGTGTTGCCATCATGAAGCCACATCAGCAATGCCAAGGTACCGTCTATTTAAAGGAAAAGGGAAAGTCGAAAGCTATTTCTTGGACACTGCCTCCTCTAGTAACCAAAACCGACTCACGGGAAACGTCTCAAATGAAGTAACGGACACTGTTCTATTTGCTGGGTTATGTCTCGCTTTATTCATTTCTTGGCCCTTTAACCAAAGGAGATGCCGAATGCCGGTACGGGAGCACAGAGGTTTTGTCTGGGAAGGCAAGTTTAGCATCAGACCTGCATGGCCCCTTGCTTGTACCAGCCTCGCAGTCTACCAGACAAACGGGATGAGTGATGGGCGTCCAGGGTGCCTTTGTTGTTTGTACCACCAGCCTGACCGACATGGGGACTTCAGACAGAGGATACCTCGGTAAATTGCCAATCACAGGCCATCTAGGAAGCGTAGGTGTGTCCGTTAGGGTTTCCTTTTAAAACAGCGTATAGTACAAAGTGAATGCATGTGCTGCAACGTAGTTAGAATCATGTGTTGTAGAAGTGAATTGAGTGCCGAGTATTATGCTTCATTTTTGTGGAGCAGAATCGAAACGAGTTGGAATAAAATGAAGCATAATACATTGTTGTTTAAGCGAAGTATTAAGTATTCAGAAAGTTCGCAGTCCTGCTGGAGTGATGGGGTTCCTGTTTTCTGTCACTGATAAATTCCTCCGTTTGTTCTTGTAGCTTATTTCAAGGTATAACTATCACAAATGTTAGTTCTTTTTCTTATGTTTTCATGATTTAACATCCGGAGGCTGGCCTTTTGTTTTCCTCTATCTATGTCCCTGCACAATGAGGTATACACCATGTCTTTCTTCTGGTCTGGCTGCACCTGAAGCTTTTGTTGGGAGCTCAAGTTCTCCTGTAGAATCTGAGGAGTGGGCACTCTTTGTACCTGTTGAGGATTTCATTTATGTACGTCACATCTGCATGATTCTTTGGACTCTTCTTACCGGTGACCTGGTACTTTTCAGCGTTGAGTGTTATCATCTTAGTTGTGTGTACACTGTCGCTAAATTAAATTGGCAGTAACTTGATTAGCTGACCACTTGTACTTTAGTTTAACCAGCATCATATGTGGCGGGGTTACTTCCGGAAATAATCTGCAGTTCATAGCACATCATGGAGGATAACAGGAGAGGGGATGCTCTCATGTCGGAAGCAGGAGGAGATGGTGATGATGATGATGACATTGAAGGCATGGAATAAGGAGGCTGAAGACATCTAACCCGGAGATGGATAACATAAAAGATGCGCTGATCAAAGCCTGTGTGCTGGATGAGAAAAATGTCTTTTGATGAACTGTGTTCGAGTCTGTAATAGTTCTAGCTTAACAGTTATCGGTTTCGTCGGTTGTCTCCATTTATTTTTGCTGTTAGGGGCGCATATCGAACCTGTAGTGCCCAAATTGTCTTTATTTATTTCTGCGTGAGAATGCTTTGTACTATTATTTTTGTTTGTTCTGTTATCTGATGACAGCGGAACCCGATCCATATATTGATTGAATGGGACAACGGTTAAAAGGTTTAATTAGCGAGGTGAGTGGACTGATGCCACATCAATGGGGTATGATTTACAACTAATCGTGGAAAATGTTGCCACGTGGAATACTCTAGCATAAGTTGTTCCAATTCTCAAATGTTGCTGTTCCTTTGATCAATGCAGATTCAGGAGGATGTGTCTGAACCTCTGAGCAGCATGAGGAAGAAAACAGCCGATACTTTTTTCTTTCCTGCATTCCCAACAGGCCCTGTTCTATTTGAAGGATTCTGAACCATAGGAATGAAAAAGGAAATGCAGAGGAAGTGTAGGAAGGTTGTGCATTGGGTGGACAACGGAAGAGCGCAGGAAGTCCTGCGGCAAACCATAGGAGATTTGTAAGAATATTTCATATCCATTCCTGCCAATACATGACGTAAATAGAGTAGCTTGCTTTAGTTCGGAACCAGTGTTCAGTATTTGCCTCGCAAAAAAAGAAGAAGAAGGTATTTGTGTCCGTCATGCAAGTGACTCCGATACCAAAAAGAGCACAAATTTTTTCAACCGTATCCTTCGTTGTTCATCTTAATTTTTTTTAGCGCCTGACAAAGATATTTCGTATGGCCCTTTCTCCCCATAGAATGTGGGCGCCTGAAGATATTTTCCTTAGCTTCGCTGCAAGAAGGACAGAGGAATCTCTTCTTCCCTTAAACCTCCATCCCCATCCCCAGCGCACATCCATTTTCTTTCATTGTCTTTGATGCCTCATCGCCGCTTATAAGTCTTGACTCTTGAGTTTTTTCCCCGACCATATGTCGGACGCACGATATCACTCAAGATCTTCAAAGAAACTTATTAGCAAATTTAATCAACCAAGTCGTTGTAGTATAGTGGTAAGTATTCCCGCCTGTCACGCGGGTGACCCGGGTTCGATCCCCGGCAACGGCGATTTTTTTTACGTAGTTCTGGACATTGGTATATTTTTTTTGAGGGGAAAAGAGGCTGGACATTGGTATTTTGCTTCAGGCTTCAGCATCAACATCAAAACAAAGAAAAGAAGTTACTGAACCTCATCCTCCTTTGCTCCTGGTACACGCACGTACGCCAATCTCCATTACGATTTTACCGAAATGGGCCGCGTTACGGGAATGCAGCCCACCAACGCGAGGCTGGTGCTGGTCTGCTGAGGCACCGGGCGGGCGGGGGGAAACAAACCCGCTGATCGCTGATGTTTAGTCCCACGTCGGCCAGCGGAGGAGAGACGCACCGGTTTATAAGCCTCAGCGCGGCAGCAGACTCGTCCCTTCGGGGACATCCGATAAAATTGGAACGATACAGAGAAGATTAGCATGGCCCCTGCGCAAGGATGACACGCACAAATCGAGAAATGGTCCAAATCTTTTTGACATTTCGCGCGCAGGTCCTTCTCGCACATATGCCCCCCAGGGCCTTACTTTCACACCCTTGTTTTTTTGGAGATTACAAACAGGTCCTTTCTGGGTTGATTTCTTCCCTTCTTGTCTTTATGCGTACACTGTGAATAGTGTTACAATAATTTCTTACAAAAAGGTCCTGAATTTTATTGTAATCCCTTACTGTTTTTCTTCTCCTTCAATATCTATGACGCGTGTATTAACTTCTGAAAACCAAAAGTTCTCGATTTCAAGGGAGCTTAGGTGTTGAAGATATATGAAAAATTGTAATAGAATATCTGTTATTGTTGGTAGCCGCCAAAAAAAATTGACGATGAGCTATCAATATCAGACATCTTGCCATAACTATGAAGGACAGAACCATGCATAGTTGGCGCCACAGAAGATTAATAACTGGGCCCGCCATCGTAACTTCGACTTCACGACAACAAACAAATCGAGACAATCTCGCACACACGCCAAAGAAGAGCTGGTTACCTCAACCATTGTCGCGTCGCCGGCATCCCTCTCATTGCATTTTACTGTCAGTTAAGTCATTGTAGTATGGTGGTAAGTATTCTTGCTTGTCACCCGGGTTCAATCCCGGGCACAACGCTTTTCTTTATTTATGATTTTCACCCCTGACTCAGACGCTGATATATTTTTATGGTTGTTTGGGGCCAAGGAGAAAGAAAAGACTTTCGTCCACGATGACTCACCATGAATCACAAGTAGAACTGAACTGACATTTCTGACATGTGGCGTCACAACGAAACTTGAGCGACGAATACTCAGGCTCACTTGCAGATCAGACACCTGAGGTCCCACGGTCCAAGTCATGTGGGTCTTCACTCTTCAGTTGCACGAGACCTCCTGTCCTTATCTTCTTCATGCCGTATGCCGTGAGGAGATGAATCCGTCAGAAAAGAAAGAAGTGAACGCTCTGTTCTTCGCCTCCAACAACACTCTGTTTTTGGTTCATTTGTGCATTAAAAGAAAGAACTGAAGAAGAGCAAAATGGCTGCCCAGAACAAGGAGGTCGCCGCCCTGGCGGAGAAGATCACCGGCCTCCACGCCGCCATCGCCAAGCTGCCGTCGCTCAGCCCGTCCCCGGCCGTCGACGCGCTCTTCACCGAGCTGGTCACCGCGTGCGTCCCCCCCGAGCCCCGTGGACGTGACCAAGCTCGGCCCAGAGGCGCAGGAGATGCGGGAGGGCCTCACCCGCCTCTGCTCCGAGGCCGAGGGGAGGCTGGAGGCGCACTACTCCGACATGCTCGCCGCCTTCCACAACCCGCTGGACCACCTCGGCGTCTTCCCCTACTTACTACAGCAACTAGGTCAACCTCAGCAAGCTCGAGTACGAGCTGCTGGCGCGCTACGTGCCCGGCGGCATCGCCCCGGCCCGCGTCGCCTTCATCGGCTCCGGCCCGCTCCCGTTCAGCTCCTTCGTCCTCGCCGCGCGCCACCTGCCCGACGCCGTGTTCGACAACTACGACCTGTGCGGCGCCGCCAACGAGCGCGCGAGCAGGCTGTTCCGCGCGGACACGGACGTGGGCGCCCGCATGTCGTTCCACACGGCCGACGTCGCGGACCTCACCGACGAGCTCGCCTAGTACGACGTCGTCTTCCTGGCGGCGCTCGTGGGCATGGCCGCCGAGGACAAGGCCAGGGTGATCGCGCACCTCGGCGCGCACATGGCGGACGGGGCGGCCCTCGTCGTGCGGAGCGCGCATGGGTTCCTGTACCCGATCGTGGACCCCCAGGACATCGGGCGAGGCGGGTTCCAGGTGCTGGCCGTGTGCCATCCCGACGACGACGTGGTGAACTCCGTCATCATCGCGCAGAAGTCCAAGGACGTGCATGCCGGTGGACTTGGCAGCGGGCGTGCTGGACAGCAGGCGCGCGGCACGGTGCCGGTGGTCAGCCCACCGTGCAGGTTCGGCCAGATGGTGGCGGACGTGAACCAGAAGAGAGAGGAGTTCGCCAACGCCGAAGTGGCGTTCTGATCGATCGCCTCGCCGCGAGGGAACGAATGGACGTGTGCATGAATGGACCGGAATCTTGCTTCCGTCAAACGAGAATGTCACGGAAAACGAAAACGCTTCCGTCAAACAACCAACGCCTCTTCTTTGGACGCCCCAATTGCCGTGCTTTCCGCATTCTCCTCCCTCGTCATCTCCGTCGCTCGGCCAGGCGAATGCTGCTCCACGCCATGGACGGCGGCCATGCATGCATGCATGCTCCGGCTCGGGACGCCGGCGCCGAGGAGGCAATTCAAGGCGGCTTCCCTTCTTTGAGCCGCACCTGCGACGTGTCGTCTCATGCCCAACGGCCGATGTGGGCGCCAGCCTCGTACGTAGGCGAGGTCCAGGAGCTGCCATCGTCTCTGCCTGCAACTTCGAGCACGTACGGCGCCGCGACAAAGACGCCAAAGTGTAAGTGTGGGCGTCGTCCAAGCCGACGACCACGGTGATCCCGGGCAGCCGGGACCGGTGGTCGATGGAGGCTGCCTGAGGCGGTGAGGACGACGACGACGAAGGCCTAGCTAGTTATCAGCGAGGGCGGATCGACATGGAGCTGCTGTGCGGTGAGCCACATGAACCTTAATGCGTTTGGTTTCTTACGCGAGTCGCCCTCGCCGGACCTCTCCCGATTGACATCCACGCTCGCCGCCAAGATTTCAACCAAGGAACAATCCGCCGGCGTGCTTGCCAGTCTTCCTCGCCTCCGGCATGACATCCGCTTGTCCCCAATCTCATTTTCGGAACCCACCGACGTCTTCTCTGGCTCCAACCACGTTCGATAAGCCTATCCAAGGCATCTGCTACCACGACATTCACAATGGACAACGATAATTTCCTTAGCTACTCGTGGGTTCGCTACTTTTACTTCGAAACCGGTTACAACTAACCATCTGCACTTCTAGGACACTAGGTGCCTACCACATGGTTAAAATCAATATTGTTGAAACCTACATGGTATTCCTAGGTTTCATCTAGATAAAACTGATATAACTTGATAATCCATAAATTGCATGACCGCCACAACATTTTCATGTACGAACGACTAATCTATAATACTTAAATAGTTCGTCCCCATTATGCTATTTCTCTTGACATGCAAACTTATCCACCTCAACACACTTGCCATATCAACATTTTTTGATTGACTTACATATGGGACCAACCACTACATAAGCATATGTTACTTTCCAAGGACCCACCACAACCATCAGGCGCATCAAACATCCTTCTGAATGCATACAAAAGGGATCTTATCAGCCCAGTTTATTTGTTTCTATCTGTAAACCACGGACACCACTATCATTAGGGCATATACAATGCTTGATAAAATGGTCTTATCTTCAGTCTTGCATTTAATTTAGAGACAACAAAAAAAACATGTCTACAATGAGTCATCTCTTAGTCTTATCTTCAATAACTAACTATTCTTAAAAATATGGTGAGACATATTGTGCTAAGAGATCATCTCTTGTCTTCTCTTAAATAAGAGAAGACAAGCATTTTCTTAAGATTTCTCTCTCCTCCACCTCATCATTTATCATACATGACATTCCTAAGATAGAACCATTGTACATGCCCTTATCATCCCACTTTATTTCCCCCTGTTCTTCGTCTCCTCCACCCAGCAAATCGACCCCTTCATCATTAGTTGTTGCAAAGCTACCATACACACCTCATGGTTAGCAGCGATGGTGGTGCCGATGGCGCGGTGCCGTTTCCAGCCCAGAGTTTCGTGGGGGTTCGCCGTCAAATACCCGCGTGTTGCGGTCGCCCCATGCCCCAGTGCCGACTTCCAAGCGAGCCACATCTCTCATCGTTCTCATCCTCCTCCAACATCCCTGCACCAAAAGGTGGGTTCTCTCCTTCCTCTCTCTATCTCCTCAAACATGAGTGATCTTGGTGTAATTTCGGTTAGAAGATCTGATTTTCGTGTGGTAGGAAGCATTCTGAGGGCATATCTAGTATGTCTCCAGTCGCCTCATCAGCACAGCAAGTACGGATAGTCTATCTCATCCACAATCCTCTCTAATTCAGGAACTTCCAGCAAGCATGATATAACAAGCTTTGTTTCCCTCTTCATTTTTTCCTTTATTGTTGGAAAGAATAAAGAGATGAAATAACTTTGGTCGGATGCGGTGGATTGCTGTC